>NW_019524583.1:13266-20963 GCF_002814215.2 Seriola lalandi dorsalis | reverse complement strand
AAGGCTGGGGGAGGCGGGGCTTTAAAAAGAAAATGTTCATTCACAACAAGCATCAAGAGCCCCTCCCCCTCCCCCTCCCTCCACCTGCAGTCGTCATCCAAGTGATTCTTATCGTCTTGTTTGGCTTTCACAGAAAGCGTCAGAGAGAGGAGGGGGGAGGAGGAGGAGGAGGAGGAGGAAGAGGAAGAGGAGGAAGAGGGGGAGGTGCACAGTTCAGCCCTGAGACGGGTCCTTTTTTATCTCCCAACTCCTCCTCCTCTTCCTCCTCCTGATGAAGGTGAGCCTGGGGAAACCGGTCCGGTCTGATCCGGTCCAGGTCAGGGTGAGTTCAGGTGAATCTGGTGATGGAGGTGGGACAAGGAGGAAGAGGATGATGATGAGGGAGGTCAGATCTTGATGTCCTGGGACTCTACCATCTTGGCGAGCGTTTTCTTCACTCTGAGGATGGTGAGGCGGGAGGCGGGGTTATGAGCCCAGCACTCTGACATCAGCTTCAGCATGGCCCGAAGGCACTGCGGAAACACAACATACAGTTAGTCCCGCCTCCTCTCAGCTGGTTTCTAATGTAACAATGTTACAGAGTGTTGCATTATGGGTTGCTTGTAGCCTCGTCTGGTGCATTTACAGCAGTGGTTATTAATGTGCTCATCAGCCATGAGCTAATGCTAACAGCTCACAATGCTAACATGCAGCTGTTTCACCTGTTAGTTCAGGTGTGATGACGTCACCAGACACAAAATATTTAATCATCAGTTAAGACCAGAAACAAGACCAGGTCCCAAACTGAGGACATGATTGAAGACTGCTGTGGAGCCGCTGTAAACAACTGCTGTTAATGCAAAGTTCCTCACTGTTTGTTGTGCATTGACATATTGATAACATCATGGCGTCGTCACAGGTGGTTCTCACCTCGTCACTGTTCCAGCGGTTGGACACTGTGGGCCGAAGTCCTTTCACACACACTACCTCCAGCATGTCCTCGTAGGACGGGTCAGAGGGAACCGTGTCGTAGTACGGCAGCTGATAGTCCTCCACGATCCCTGGACACAGAGGACAGGACCGTCAGAGTCCACCAGTTCTGATCACAACTGATTATTGATTTATAATCAGCACCAAACAGTCAAATATCACAACAACAGACGTAAACAACATTTAGGATCCGAATTATCTCAGTAACACAAACAAGCTGAACTGTGTGAGGTGACACTTTATCACCAGCAGGTGGAGCCGATGTGTGTGCGTGTGCGTGTGCATGTGCGTGTGCGTGTGTGTTACCTCCAGTGACACAGCGTCGGGCCATCTCCCAGATGACGAGGCCGTAGCTGTACATGTCGGCCATGATGTAGGCCTGGAAGTGGTTCTTGTTGAGGCTCTCATCCAGGACCTCGGGGGCCATGTAGCGCCTCGTCCCCACCCGGGTGCTCAGAGGGACGTCCACCTCATTAGTGTCGCTATGGCAACACGAACAGGAGCGTTGTCAGTCAGTGAATTTATACAAACTGCTACATTATATTTGATTATTAACAGAAACATTTCATTCATAATAACGTCTCCTGTGAAGACAGATGTTATTTAATTACAGATGTTTCACTATATTGTTGTTCCTGATCTGTTTCTACTGCAGCCTCCACTGATGAGTCAGAGTCATTAACACTGATCTGATCACAGCTGTTAGAGACCAGTTATTATATCTTTATATATTGATAAATAATCAGTTATTATATCTTTATATACTGATCAATAAGTAGGTTGAAATTATTTTTCAGTACATTTTCCACAAATGATTTATTAATAGACTACTTGTTGCAGCTATATAAAAGTAAAATCATTGATCACATGTCAGAGAACAGATGCTCCAGTGATGACATCACTAATGATCAGCTGACCTGTTGAACTTGACGGCAAGGCCCAGGTCAGCGATGCAGCAGGTCCCGTTCTTCTTGATCAGGATGTTCTTGCTCTTCAGGTCTCGGTGGGCGATGGCCGGTTTGCCCTGCGTGCCGTAGATCTCCGTGTGCAGGTGACAGAGGCCGCAGGCCGCCGAGTAGGCGAGGCGCAGCAGAGCCTGCGTGTCCAGCGTGGTCAGCTTCAGGTAGTCATACAGAGAGCCGTTCTCATGGTGGTCGGTGATGAGGAAGAGCTGCGTGAAGGCGCCTGTCCCTTTAATGTCGGCCGCGATGAAGCCTGAGGGGGGGGGGGGGGATTGACAGGTCGAATCTCCATTAACATCAGAGAAACTCACAGCATACCTGTCTCCAGGTTGACTTAAACCTGGAGAACCTCTGACCTCTTCATCAACACTGGTTCTGTTTTTATCATAGATCTGTGTTTTTATTCAATCAATGATGATTCCAGAGAAAGATGTTGAGACAGATGTAGGGACAAGTTCACACAGATGTTCTACATGAATGTTCTGTAATCAGCTGACGTACCGAGGATGTTCTCGTGTCTCATCAGGACCGTCTGATAGATCTCCGTCTCTCTGAACCAGCTCGCCTCCTCTCTGGTGAAGAACACTTTGACAGCCACCTTCTCCCCCCTCCAGCGGCCCAGCCACACCTCACCGTACCGACCTTTACCGATCTGGCGCACCATCTGGATCTGCTTGGCGATGGTTCTCTGCACCTGGAGGAGGAGAGGGACAAGGAGAAGGAAGGTGAGTCAAACTGGCCCTGTTCAGACCCGGTGTTAAGCTCAGGTGATCTGATCATCAATCAGTCAGGTGTGAACGCACCCAAGACCCATTGAGGACACATCTGAGATCCGATCAGTCAGACCACATTGTGAGGTGTTGTAACCCTCACCCCACTGATCTAAACAGGTCTGAACAGGACTGAATGAACAGGTTTGAACAGGACTGAATGAACAGGTCTGAACAGGTCTGAACAGGACTGAATGAACAGGTCTGAACAGGTCTGAACAGGACTAAACAGGACTGAACAGGTCTAAACAGGTCTGAACAGGACTGAACAGGTCTAAACAGGTCTGAACAGGTCTGAACAGGACTGAATGAACAGGTCTAAACAGGTCTGAACAGGTCTGAACAGGACTGAATGAACAGGTCTAAACAGGACTGAATGAACAGGTCTAAACAGGACTGAACAGGACTGAACAGGACTGAATGAACAGGTCTAAACAGGACTGAATGAACAGGTCTAAACAGGTCTGAACAGGTCTGAACAGGACTGAATGAACAGGTCTAAACAGGACTGAATGAACAGGTCTAAACAGGTCTGAACAGGACTGAACAGGACTGAACAGGACTGAACAGGTCTGAACAGGTCTAAACAGGACTGAATGAACAGGTCTAAACAGGACTGAATGAACAGGTCTAAACAGGACTGAACAGGACTGAACAGGTCTGAACAGGTCTGAACAGGACTGAATGAACAGGTCTGAACAGGTCTGAACAGGTCTGAACAGGTCTGAACAGGACTTAACAGGACTGAACAGGTCTAAACAGGTCTAAACAGGTCTGAACAGGTCTGAACAGGACTGAACAGGACTAAACAGGACTGAACAGGACTGAACAGGTCTGAACAGGTCTGAACAGGACTGAATGAACAGGTCTGAACAGGTCTGAACAGGTCTGAACAGGACTAAACAGGACTGAACAGGTCTGAACAGGACTAAACAGGACTGAACAGGTCTGAACAGGACTAAACAGGACTAAACAGGACTAAACAGGTCTGAACAGGTCTGAACAGGTCTGAACAGGTCTGAACAGGACTGAACAGGTCTAAACAGGTCTGAACAGGACTGAACAGGTCTAAACAGGACTAAACAGGACTGAACAGGTCTGAACAGGACTAAACAGGACTGAACAGGACTAAACAGGACTGAACAGGTCTAAACAGGTCTGAACAGGTCTGAACAGGTCTGAACAGGTCTGAACAGGTCTAAACAGGTCTGAACAGGACTGAACAGGTCTAAACAGGTCTGAACAGGACTGAACAGGTCTGAGGAAGGAAATCACATCATGTATTCAAGTTATCTGTAATGTGTGTGTGTGTGTGTGTGTGTGTGTGTGTGTGTGTGTGTGTGTGTGCATGCGCTCCTGGTGCAGTACTGCAGTACTGTGCCCCTACCAGCAGGGGGAGCCCCGAGCCGCTGCCAGAGCTCTGTGACTGGTGGATGAGGTCTTTGAGGGATTCTCCAGCAGGGATGAAGACTTCCTGCTCCAGATCTTTGTGATACCGCTGACGCTCAGTCTGCCACTTATACCTAACACACACACACACACACACACAATTATATTTCTAACTATACAATAACATAACAGCAACAGTTTAATCTACAGTTGCTTCAACCTGAGACGTGCTCTTTAATGGATCCACGTGTTATTGTTTTACTGTCAAGGATTCTGTTAAGTGTTGTTGTTGTTGATGTCGTCGTACTGTGATACTGCAGGAAACTTAAAAACAGGAGGATTCTGAATGAAAAGTCTTTTCTCTATGATACAAAGCAGATCTATGAACATGTCTTCACACGGACACGAGAGATAATAATAAGAATTATTATTATTATTAGGAGTTGTGAATAATTTGTTGGATGAAACCAACATAAAAAAGAAACAACTGTAAACCTACTGAAGGTCTGACACTGATCCATCTGTGAAGTCTTAAAGTGATGTGACCTTCAAATCACCTGAGTCTGAGTCTACTGAACAGGTGACATCCTACCTGTAGTAACAGACCACGGTGACGCAGATCAGAGTGCAGCAGCAGATCGTCATGGAGATGACGAAGGCCAGCCAGTGGGGGCTGCCTTCTGGAAACATCCAGGAAGAAAAACAGACTGTGGTTAAGGCAGGTCGATGTTCACCTGACAAACACCTGAATCAGCTGATCAGTAAAACGTTACCTGAGGGAGCCTGCGGGGGGAGGGTGGGCTGCAGGTCCCTGTTGCAGAAATCTGTGTTGCAGCACTCGATTGTCCTCCTGGTCTGAGCTTTGGGAGAGTCCTGTCAATCAAGCCAATCATCCAATCATTCAAACTGCAAGCTATGCATGCTCCTCCCACCTCTTCTGTCTGACATCATCTGACAGGTACCGAAGTGATTTCCTGTTTTTAGTAATTTAATATAATATTATATCATATTGAGCAAATGTCTCAATAATGACAGAGATAACGAGTCATTTTCTGTCAGAACCTGATTTTTATCATGTGGAGGTAAAGGGGAGTGTGTGTGTGTGTGTGTGTGTGTGTACCTTGCACTGGAAGTGTGAGCCTTCATACTTCATGCAGCCTGAGGTGAGGATGGCCTCTCCATGTTCGTCCTCCTCAATGATGGCGAAACACTGACCGTTGGTCCTGAACAAACAAACACAGTGAATCAATGTCTGAGTCACATGATCAATGTTCTGTGATGATGTTTGACTGACAGGCTGTCTCTACTCACTGGCAGGTGTTGTTCGTGGCGTCGTCAGGACAGTGACCGGAACAGTAGCAGCTGAGGAATCGAGCGGCGTCCTCTGGTGCGATGGTAGAGTCCTCGCCGGGCCGTCGAGCCTCTGGTTTCACCCCCGTCCCCTGCAGGACGTGGTCTGGGTTCTGACCTGCAGCTGGACAGAGACAAACAAACAGAGTCAGATCCTGGTTTACAGCTGGTTTCACTTTTACATCCAATACGTTTTCATCTCTGGTGTTACAATGTTCCCCAGCATGCTTTGCTCTTTTACCCGGGGTGGGGGGTGGGGTGATGAAGTTCCATATAGGGACCATGGGTTTAAACTGAGCAGAGACATGATGACATCATCATTTTAAATCTTTAAATCTTTTTATCCAAACTTTCACTTCATTTATTTAAAATGAAAATCACAGAAACTAATATTAATTCCAATGATCAATTACACATTATTTTCAATATTGATTAATCTGCTGGTTATTTTCTAATTGATCACTTTGTCTATAAAATGTTAAAAATGTCCGTCAGTTTCCAACATAGGATTTTCATCCTTCCATCCTTCTGCTCTGTGTCACCTTCACTACAGACAGATTATATATATATATATATAAATAAAAAAATATAAATAATATTCATATATATAATGTTGACTGAGACGGATTGTTCTAAAGACTCCAAACGTTTGGCGTATGATCATTTGAATAAATCAGTCAGTGAGAAATGTCTTTACATTTGAAAACTCAACAATGACATCATCACTGTCTTGACCCCGCCTCCCTCTGGCCAGGACAGCTCTGATTGGCTCTGAAGTTCTGAGTGACAGAGCAAGGAGGACGGACACGTACAGGGACAGGGGTGTGCTGAGGCTGGAGACGGCTGCAGTTTCTGTGTGCGTCCATCCACATGTGTGCTTCATCAGCCGGAGACTGAGGTCTGGCAGAAAGCATGCTGGGTAATCATACTCTTCATGACCTCTTAAAGTGGCAGCACTTCCTCAGACTGTCTATTTACATGCATCATCATCATCATCATCACCACAGCAGCAGCTGTGATCAAACAGCTGCTCTATACAAATTTTACCACTGTGATGAGTCACTGTCTGAAACATGCAGGTTGTTACTCCATTAATAATTCATCAGTAATCTATGATCATCTATCAGAACAACAAAGGAACACATCAAACTATCACATTTGATCAAACATCAAACATTTGATTAGAGATGAATAAAGTAAAAAATAAGATACATTTTCTGTCAATCAACCAAATCAATTAATCAACTACCATAAAAACCATCAGCAGATGAATCGCTAATGAAAATAATTAGCTGCATCAAATGGGTTAAAACAGAGGAACTATATAGAAACAAACAGATGATATTAACGGTGTGAAGCTTCAACACAGGATCATTAAATGAAGAACATGAACATGGTGAGGAGCGCTTGTTTTATGTCCTGCTGTGTCTCAGTCAGCGCGGTCTGAACGTCAGCTTTATGACTGATGAGTCACTGATGATGATGATCAACTGAAACTAACTTTCCTCCTCGTTAGAAATGTTCATTATAAAACTATCAGCAGAAAAACTTTATTATTCAGTGTGATTTTTATTCCTCTGTTTTAAAGTGAAGCTACAAACAATTTTTCTCATTATTATTTTTAATCTGTTTATTATCATTCAAGAGAAAAGTTCAGAAGCTGAAACGTCTTTTCTTTTAGTTATTTTAAGTCAAATTCATCATTAGTCTTCCTAATGTAAATTTCTGACACAAATATATATAATATATAAAGTATAAAATTGAAGACAATAATTGTAATGATCAATGAATCATTGAACAAGATTTTTGAAACCATCTTTGAACTTCACTGATGAATGAATAAATTGAGCGATTGATGGTTAGATTGTTTGTGCCAGCCCCGGCCCAGGTCTCTCTGGTCCTGAATGGACTCTGCGTCTCCACAGGGACTGACGGATGTTTCCGGAGAACAATGGCTGTTTGGAGCGCGGAGCGCCGCTGACAGCTCATACAGTGTCATACAGGAAACGGTTAATGTGCAGAGAGGAAGTGAGAGCGCCAACAATCAGCTGAACAGCTTCCTGCAGGGAGGGGCGGCGAGGAGCGTCTCTGAGGGCTGACACAGCTGCTACTTAATGGTGCCTTACATGAATGTGGGTTAAAGCTCAGGGACTCAGATCCTGGTCTTCCCCAGGATTTCTCTCCTGAATCTGAAGCATTTTATTCCATGAAGAAAGTTCCCAGTAAAATGAAGGTCAGTCCCTCAGACCCTCAGTCC
>NW_019524583.1:11427-12572 GCF_002814215.2 Seriola lalandi dorsalis | reverse complement strand
ACATTCATGTGTTCACAATATGACACACGGAAGTGTGGAAGTATAAAAGTGACTGTGTTACATTATCATGTTATTGGATTATTATTTCTGTATGTGTTGTAATTTACTGTATAACACTGAGCCGTATTTAATATTGTTTAGAATATATGTTATATATATTGTTATAAGGTTTTTTAACGTCACGAGGTACTACAGCTGTAAAATAAAAATAGTAACAGACCAGTGTTAGTGAACATCAGTCCTGACTGACTGAAGGAGAGCTGACCTCAGGTCTGTCTCCTTTCTATTATCAGACTCTTAATCGCAGCTTTAACAAAAGGTGTGTGCACAGTGACTTTTAATGTTAATGTGACTGAGTGCTGCTGCTTATCTCACTGAACACAGACTGAAGGTTAATGAGTAACTGAGTGTATGAAGAGAGATGGAGGGAAACGACTGAGTGACGTCCTCTGAGACTGATGATGAAGATGATGAATTTTACAGATCGATGTCACTGTCATGTTTTTCGGACAGAAAGTAAAACATGAAACAAACGGGAGGTGAATCCATGACAGTGGAGAGAGCTCATCATCATCATCATCAGTCACCAACTGTGAGTCAAATGATATTTTTAAAATTTAAATTCATCACTCTGGTTTTTAACAAACACCAGTTAAACATGTGGTGACAAAAACACACACACACACACACACACACACACACAGTCTTACCTTCAGCTCTGAGGCTCAGCAGGAGTGCCGCGGTCATCATAGCCCTCAAACAGAACGGTGCACCTGCCATCCTGGGACCGGAATGGACTGAGACCGGACCTGGACCGGACTACTCCGTGCTTTGATCAGCTGGTCTGTGGTCTGGGCTGAGAGGGGATGACCCAGTCCTGATTAAACTGTAGTCCACAGCAGGAGTCAGGGAGCCGGTCCTGATCTCAGAGAGAAGGATGGTCAGCTGGAGGACCGGAGGGAGGGATGGAGGGAGGTGGGGTTGTGGTTTTGGAGGTGATATCACAATATCTGGTCCTCTTCTGTGTCACTAGCTCTGCGGGTCCAAAACCCTGAGGAGGGAAAACACAAGCAGGATTAAGATTAAGATGATCAGGTGTGATTCACAGTGAAGAACAGAAGGCATCACAGCTGCTGCCTGAGAGG
>NW_019524583.1:6640-10336 GCF_002814215.2 Seriola lalandi dorsalis | reverse complement strand
ACAACCCACAGTAAGTCATGTTCAGACTCGTCTGGTTCTTCTTCCTCTCAGTCAAACACACTTGTTCATCCTCAGCAGGGAGATTTCCTTCTCCTTGATCTAATGATCAGGTGTTCATACTCTCCTGAGGGGTCAGACCCTCCTCAGGTGTTCATACTCTCCTCAGGTGTTCATACTCTCCTCAGGTGTTCATACTCTCCTCAGGTGTTCATACTCTCTTCAGGTGTTCAGATCCTCCTCAGGTGTCAGACCCTCCTCAGGTGTTCAGATCCTCCTCAGGTGTTCATACTCTCCTGAGGGGTCAGACCCTCCTCAGGTGTTCATACTCTCCTGAGGTGTTCATACTCTCCTCAGGTGTCATACTCTCCTCAGGTGTTCATACTCTCCTGAGGTGTTCATACTCTCCTCAGGTGTTCATACTCTCCTGAGGTGTTCATACTCTCCTGAGGGGTCAGACCCTCCTCAGGTGTTCATACTCTCCTCAGGTGTTCATACTCTCCTCAGGTGTTCATACTCTCCTCAGGTGTTCATACTCTCCTGAGGTGTTCATACTCTCCTGAGGTGTTCATACTCTCCTCAGGTGTTCATACTCTCCTGAGGTGTTCATACTCTCCTGAGGTGTCAGACCCTCCTGAGGTGTCAGACCCTCCTCAGGTGTCATACTCTCCTCAGGTGTTCATACTCTCCTGAGGTGTCATACTCTCCTGAGGTGTCATACTCTCCTCAGGTGTTCATACTCTCCTCATGTGTTCATACTCTCCTCAGGTGTTCATACTCTCCTCAGGTGTTCATACTCTCCTCAGGTGTTCAGACCCTGTGACATCATGATCTTGGGGGAGGAGTCTTCAGAATGAAAGGAGGTTTTGTTCGCGGTCCCACCTGTACAGAAGAAACAACTCTTATAGGGAACCACTGAGCCATAGCCTGCCCCACACAGGTCCTGGTCTGAGACCCTGTTTAAGTGAAGGATTTAATAGACCAGACTTCAGGAGTCTATTATTTCACTTGAATGAAGGGACTGAAAATGTTCTTCCTCTCCATCATCTTCCTCTTTATTTACCTTTATGCTTTCTCTCCCTCCCCCTTTCACTTCTTTCCTTCCCTCCTGTTTCCTCCTCTTTCTCTCACTCCCTTCTCCAGTCCTCCTCCTCCTCGTCCCCTCTCTCCCTCCACCTTGGCCCCGTTCCCCGTCCCCTCCAGGGGCCCCTCCTCCAGGCAGGCCTCTGGGAGACTGCAGTCCAGACTTTCTGGCTCCACTGCCATTGTGCTCTTGGCTGCTCTGCGCCTCATCCCCAGCGATGGATTAGCATAAGAATACCCAGAATGCCCTGAGCCACAGTGAGCGGCGCTGCAGGCCTCTTCCTCCCTCATCTCCTGCCTCTGTTTCATCTTCACGATCACCCTTTATCTCATCCTCAGATTTGTCTCCAATGTTCTTCCACAGTTTAATGACATTTAGAGGATGATTGTTAAAGTGGTTTAGTGGGCACACAGGGAATCGAACCCACGACCCTCAGAGTTTAACTTCTATTTCAGAGAAATTAACACATGAAGAAATGAATGTTTATGTATTATTATTTTATATTAACAAAAATCAATCAATAAAGTAATCGATCGTGAGTATATTGCTCAGCTGCAGCCACAGTTGTTGATAGTGAAAATATACTGACTGGTTTCATATGTAAACTCATTAAGTCCAGAGGAAAGCTGCTGTCTTTAACAGGCCTGAGGAGGATGATGAGGATGGATCTGAATCTGTGACTTTTTGACTGAAGGATTAAAATCATCGTTAGCTGTGGCTTGTTACAACTTTAATTAGATCTGGACTGTGAGCTCCACATCTGTTTGGTCTCAGTGATGTCTGACAGAGTTCGTGTTGTGTGTGAGACAGAGAAAGAGCAGGAGGTGTAATGATGTCAGAGACAGAGGATCTCTTATTGTTACTGCAGCAGGTCCACCAAACAGGATCAGCTGTTTTTATCAATACCAACCAATCACAGATGGAGAAGATCCATACTGGTGCTGATGCTGTGGACTCTCAGCCTGGTAACAGTGATAAAGTCCTAAGGTGGTCCAGACCTTGAAGGTGTTTTGAATCACCTCATCACCATAGAAACCAGTCTGTCCATCACTGGCACAGTGTGGCCTTTGTGCTCCAGCTGAGTCATAAAACAACATGACGGTCGACTCCTCCCAGTTAAACCAGTTAGCTGCTGCTGCTGAGACCAGCAGAGACTAATGACGGCTGACAATCAATTCATTAATTCATCCATTGATCTGTGACACTGTTTTCTCAAAAACTTCCTCCTAACATTCAGCTGGTTGAGCTCTCGCCCTCATGAGCAGTCAGTCATTTCTGTCTGAGGTCAGACTCTCCACCTCATACTGGTCTGGTCCCAGTAATGGGAGTGGAAACTGGAGAGAGGAGCTCAGGGAACTTTCCCCAGAGACATAAAAACATAAAACTATGACTGTACCAGACAGAATACTGGTGTGTGTGTGTGTGTGTGTGTGTGTGTGTGTGTGTGTGTGTGTGTGACTTCAGTCCAACATCTGACACAACTTCAGATCAGACTGTGGTGATTCAGGATTTAACTCCAGTAAAGAGGAAGGACACACAGGACACAAACTAAACAGGACGAGGTCCAAACCCGGGACCCGTCTGGACTAGTGCCGACCAAAGAATCGTATTTATACTGTCGTCGCGATAGGAACACAGTTATGTAACAGTCAGTAACAGTCAGTCAGTAACAGTCAGTAACAGTCAGTCAGTAACAGTCAGTAACAGTCAGTAACAGTCAGTAACAGTCAGTCAGTAACAGTCAGTAACAGTCAGTCAGTAACAGTCAGTAACAGTCAGTAACAGTCAGTAACAGTCAGTCAGTAACAGTCAGTAACAGTCAGTCAGTAACAGTCAGTAACAGTCAGTAACAGTCAGTAACAGTCAGTCAGTAACAGTCAGTAACAGTAACAGTCAGTAACAGTCAGTCAATAACAGTCAGTATGTAACAGTTACAGTCGGTCAGTAACAGTAACAGTCAGTCAGTAACAGTCAGTAACAGTCAGTCAGTAACAGTCAGTCAGTAACAGTCAGTCAGTAACAGTCAGTAAGTAACAGTCAGTCAGTAACAGTCAGTAACAGTCAGTCAGTCAGTAACACTAACAGTCAGTCAGTCAGTAACAGTCAGTATGTAACAGTTACAGTCAGTAACAGTCAGTCAGTCAGTAACAGTCAGTAGCACTAACAGTCAGTCAGTAACAATAAGTCAGTCAGTAACAGTCAGTAACAGTCAGTAACAATAAGTCAGTAACAGTAAGTCAGTCAGTAACAGTCAGTCATTCAGTAACAGTCAGTAACAGTAAGTCATTCAGTAACAGTAAGTCAGTAACAGTCAGTCAGTAACAGTCAGTCAGTAACAGTAAGTCAGTCAGTAACAGTCAGTAACAGTCAGTAACAATAAGTCAGTAACAGTAAGTCAGTCAGTAACAGTCAGTAACAGTAAGTCATTCAGTAACAGTAAGTCAGTAACAGTCAGTAACAGTCAGTCAGTGTTTACAGAGCTGATTCTGAACTGAAGCAGCCCACATTTCCTGACTTTTATTGTCTAACACGAGTCAAACCCTAAAAACACTTGATACTACATTTCCCATAATTCAATCAAACTGCGTCTGACCTGGTGAAAACGTGCTGTTGTT
>NW_019524583.1:0-820 GCF_002814215.2 Seriola lalandi dorsalis | reverse complement strand
TGTGTGTGTGTGTGTGTGTGTGTGTCTGTGTGTGTGTCTGTGTGTCTGTGTGTGTGTCTCTGTGTGTGTGTGTCACTGTCTCTGTGTGTGTCTGTGTGTGTGTGTGTGTCTGTGTGTGTGTGTGTGTGTGTGTATGTGTATGTGTGTGTGTATGTATCTGTGTGTGTGTGTGTGTATCTGTGTGTGTGTGTGTGTATCTGTGTGTGTGTGAGTGTGTGTGAGTGTGTGTGAGTGAGAGAGAGAGAGAGCGAGAGAGAGAGAGACAGAGTGTGTTTTCAGCTCCACCCCAAAAACGACAGCGGTGGCGCTTCAGCCACTGAGTTATTATAGAACAGACGAGGAGAAAATAGATGTCCGAAGACGGGGGCTGAGAGCGGTCACGAGGTTGGTGAAAAAACAGCTGCTGCTTCCCTTCCCGTCTCTCTCTCTCTCTCTCTCACACCTCCTTCATGGATGAAGAGGTGGTGCCAGCACAGAGACAGACGGAGGGAAAAACGGACAGTGCTCTCACACAGGATAAAGTGATGATTTCAGCTGAGAGGAAACTCAACTTAAACATGTTTCACCTGAGGAGGAAACCTCCAGTCCATTTACTGCTCAACAACATCTGTCTCCACAGAGGTTCATGTTCTGTTCCCAAGTCTCCACATCTGGTTTATTACTCATTTAAATCAATCAGACGATTTAATCCAATCAATGAGTTGATTTAATTGATTAAACAGAGACACAGGACTGTGACCAGCAGTGCTGTCACGTCACATGGTTCATCACACCTGTATGCATCCTGACTTCATAGTCTCAGTTTTTAAAAAGAAGCACC
>NW_019524582.1:192500-195944 GCF_002814215.2 Seriola lalandi dorsalis | reverse complement strand
ACCTGTGGAGTGCTTTTTGTGGTTGTATCTCACAGCGATTGCATACTTAACCAGCTTTGACTTACTGACCTACTGCACCACGGGCTCAGGTGTCTGAGGCTTGTGTCACAGGATTGCACTAAAAAGGCTGAGGCCTCAAACAAAGCTTTGCACAAAGCACTTCGCCTAGGCTCAAGGCTACAATATCTAACCATTGTTGTTTTTAAATGGTTAACTTTTTCATCCATCCATTGCACTCTTATTAACAGCCCCTAGCACTCAGCAGTGGTTAACTCAATTAAGTAGCTCCATTATAATCAGTGAGAGCTGGAACAGAAGCCTGAGTTATCACAGAGCTGATGGAGGGCCCCGGTCTCAGCTATAACCTGGCCTCTGTGGGGTTGGGCTCAGAGATGGAAAAAGGCACAGTTGGACAGTGATTGAGGAGCTGCAATTTACATGCTTCAGAGATGTGGAACAAGGTCTCATAGCTTCTGCTCCCAGGGTTTTTGCACGTTGAAATAGGACAGAGAGTGTTTGTCTGCGAGGCTGCAAAACAGACACAGACATTAGTAAATGCTCAGAATCCGATCTGTTGGATGGAGAGGACAGACAGCCAGGTATCCATAGAAAGAGACAGAGGAACAAGCAGGCAGGCAGAAGTCATGCATAAATGTGCGTGCAAACACAAACTGAATGAAGTAAATGCAATTACAGAGAACTGCGGGGAGCATATAAAACAATACGGTTGTTACGCTTTCAATATCAGCAATATCAACAAATGGCTTAGCCATTACAAATGGAAGAAAATGACTATAATAATATGAATTTGATGATTGCAGTCTCTTTCTGAAACATATTAAATTTCTGATTGAATTGCTGTGTTTTGTTTTAATATAAAATGGCCTAACCTAATTAACAGTGTTGAAGCTGAGTTGTGAGGATTTGTCTTTGAAGTCTTGCCCTCTGCATACAGTTAGAAAAATGCATCTCATCTGTGGAGCTGTTCCCTCTCTCTGCTCTGTGCCTTGGTAGCACGCTCACTCTTGATCACGACTCAGCTGTTGGCCAAAAACAAAGAAAACAGAGAAACTCATTACTGCTTTTCTAGCCTTCCAGTTGGATTTTTTTTCAAGGGAAGGCTGCAAAAAGTTCCATAAATAAATACAGAGTGTGTGTGTGTGTGTGTGTGTGTGTGTGTGTGTGCGTGTGTGTGTGCGTGCGTGCGTGTGCATGTGCGTGTGCGTGTCTGTGTGCATGTATGACTGAGTCATGCTTAGTCTTGTCTCATAGGGTAATAAGACCTAGTCTGACGTAGTTATGGGTGTTGGTCTTGTCTAAATATAGATTTCCCTTTCACAGTTTTCAGCAATGGATTTTTAAACATTTACCTATGTACATTTGTCTCTGCCATGGTGTTGGGGCCATTGATTTCTTAAACAGTTTTCACATCTAGAGATTAACAGGCTAATACATGTATGCCAAGTGTGAGCTTTGGATACTAAAATCCATATTTGGGCAAGACTAACACAGTCCAATCATCCTGATTAATCTCTCTCACATCTCTCAGATGCATTTCTCTTTATCAGATCCGGACCCGAGTTGTGCCCTCATTGTCTGTTTCTGCTTTGCCAGAGGTGGCCTCTGGACAGACATAGATGGGTAGAGGTCTCATAACCTCCCAACTCATAGCTGGGCAGAGGTCCAGACAATCCCTTTAGAGGCAGCAGATCTCTGTCTTCTCTTCTCCTAGCTCTCAATGGCTCAACACCACCAAACTGCCAGCCAATAGCTACATGAAGCCAGAGTGGAAGCTGAGAGGCAGGCCGATAGGAGGAGTAATTAGTGCTCAGACCGCACTTTGGTGGAATTCTTTGTCTATGAGGGTGCGTGTGTGTTTGTGTGTGTGAATATGAGAAAAAGAGAAAGTGAGATAAAGAAAACAAACAGAGGGAAAGAGAGATGTCTTGTCCTTGTCACCGTGCCCCCACTACAATAGACAGAGTGATTGCATGTGAGGGTGGTTTCCAGACCTCATTAGCAAAATGGCTTCCTATGGCGTAAAGATTACAACTCAGAATTCAAACCAGAGTGCCTGTAAGTTTCTAGGTAACACATGCAATTATGAAGAATGCTGTAAGGGTTAGGGCCTTTTTAAGTGAATGTATAAGAACAGGATATTGTGTACACATGTGCATGTATAAGTGTGTGTGTTCAGTCAGTCTGTCTTCCTATCGACCTCAGTATGTGGTTCTTTTAGAACAGATGCTCCTGGGAAACTTTTGGTGTGGGTGTAGGTCAGTGCTTGCTGTGTCTTTTATTAAGTGCGTCCCTCAGTCTGTTTCTGTCCTCTGAATGTCCTGCACAGCATTTGTTACTTAGTGACAGCACTGGACAGTGAGGTCAGAGCACAGCGGCCACTGAAAACTTATTGCTGTTAAATACTTTTGGAAGTCCTATACTGGGATAGAAGTAATTATACTTGGTGATGTGATTTGTAAGAGTTTTAGAGTCGTGGTTTTAATCCCTCGGAAATATGTAGATTTCTGAAATAAAATTTCCAAAACAAATGACCAAACGCACTCTGATGAGGACTGAAGTCCTATGCTAAATCTGTGTCATTATTTCGTCTGTATTTTGTTTTGATCCAAGGTTTCTTTTACTTTCAATCACTATTTTCCTAGTCACTCTGATGAAGGTTATGAAGTAATTTAAAGCAAGGTTATGAATGCATTTTCTGCACAATGTCAAGTTTTTTCTGACTACATCAGAAAGTTACTTATTTACCTACTGTTGGAGCTCAAATATAACCAGACACATGCTCTAAAGACATACAGTCAGAAAGAGCTAGTTTCCAATATAGTGCTATTTTTCTGAGTTCCAATGAACTGAATTTAGTCCAGTGAGGAGAAATCATTGTACTTTGTCGTATCACAGTCAGTGACATTAAGGTCGCTTGGTTTCAAGGGAGGCTTGGCAGCAGCAGCAGTTTGATTTCCCTGTTGAAGTGGAGACCCTCGAGAATCTTTCACCCTGAAAAACCAATGAAGAGAAACGACTCAATGATCATACTTTGACTGGAACTCTAATCCCCAAACATCTGACACAATTACACCTATTAACACAGGTAATTAAACTCCAAAAAGCACACACACATGCCCCTCATGTATTCTGTGAGCACGAATTGAGAGAAAGAAATGTACGTGCATGTTAGTGATAGTTTAATACCGAAAGCAATCATGCGTCTCCCTTGATCAAGTTAATTATGTTACTTTTATCAGAACATAAAGGTGTTTTCTAAAGACATGGGAGTTTAATAATGTGCAAGCTGATACGCATATCGCCATCATAGAGATTTTTGAATCTATATTTTGCTGGGAAACTATATACCTTTTTTAGAAAAAAAAATCTCTCAATGCCACAACACAAGGTCAACACACAAACAAACAGCGAATCCACTTTGTG
>NW_019524582.1:70000-190000 GCF_002814215.2 Seriola lalandi dorsalis | reverse complement strand
AAAAGTGTTGAGAGCTTGTTTCTTTCTGCTGCAAGTGATCACCTTATTTCCACATGGGAATCATTACAATTATTGATTTCATATTTTGCTGATAGTTGCATGGCATCCACTGTGCCATTGTGTGTGCGTGTGTGAGTAAGACAAAGCATAATTACAAAGCAGTCGGTCGTTTGCACAAATGTGAAATTGTCTGACAAAACCTTTCTTCTATGTCGCTCTTAGAAATGCTGTAGGGTCGCCATGGTTACCAGCCGGCATGCTTCTCTCTGTTAATGTTATGTTCAGATGAGCAAGATTTTCCCGAGTGGATAAATCAACAAAAAACAAAAATGTTATATACTGATATACTGACCTAAAACATATATAAAAGTGGTGACTCATTCTTGCAATGTTCGCTTCCTTTTCTTTTTCTTTTTTACTGCTCGTAACACTGTAACAGAAGCTGTTTGTGTTCAGATTTTCACTGTCTGAGGCTCAGGCCATCCTGGATCCTCATCCAGCCGAGTACTATTATCAAGTGTAATGTAACTCACCACTGACAACTGTCCATTTCAGGCAAAAAAACAAAAATAATAATCATTTTAAAAGCTTTAACAGCTCAAAAAGGTCAGACTTTGATTCCCAAAGTTTTGAGGAAATGGTTGTCTTATCTGTGGATGTAGTGATTCAAGAAAACCCACTCTAATGGTAAGTGCAAGCAGGAAAACTGTAGGTCATCAACAAGTAATGAAGCAATTACAGCATAAAGCAGTGTTTAATTCAGGATGAATGAAGGATCCATACAACACCTGAATCATCTGTTGTCTCTGACTCACCAAACATGCACACACAGACACACACGCAGTGCAAGACAGAGAGAATGCGGAGAAGGGACAGTAGATAATTGGCGGCTTCTCTTTCATGAGCGAATGTTTGTTTTTCTGTCAATTAACAAAACAAGGGTTCAGCTTAATGAGGCTAATGAGGAAGCACCTCATTTGGCTCTGGTAGTTAAACGATCTGTCAGAGGAGGAACAAAACACACTTACAGTACACACACGCATAATGGTGTCAGGAGAGAAGTTTTGATCTGAGTCAAAACTGAAATCATCTTTGTATTTTGTATGACTGACTGAATAAAGAAAATACTGAAACTTGAAAGTGTTTCTAATAGTACATAGTAAACACTTTCTAATGGTTACAGCAGAAACTTGTTTAAAAGAAAATATCTTTAATAAGCATCGTACACCACCTAGTTAGACCAATCAACTTGATTATTTAAATCATTAATCAGTCCAAGTCATCATAACTAATGATGAGTGTAATCAGAGTGTGTTTCATGGCTGATGATGAGTACACTCCATTTCCATTATCATTATCATGGGTATGGTTGTCAGTGTAATCTACCCCATAGCGATGAGAGAGAGAGAGAGAGAGAGAGAGAGAGAGTCCATGTTTGTATGTGTGCATATGTAAGTGAATTGGGAATGTGTGGTTGAGTATGTGTTAGCATGCATATTAGCCTTGTTAAATGACTTTGGCGTCGGCCATGTCAGAGTTAGTTCAGTTCAGCTCTTCCAGTGGTGGTGGGTTTGTTGAGACAGGCTATGCAACAGTAAACTCTGCTGTAGCTATGCTCCAGTGAGTGCTGTAAACATCTTCGAAAAGAGTTCAACTCAGAACATAATGTGTAATAATCTCCATCAGTCCTCATCAAAAGCAAAGCACAGTTCAATTCAGGTAGGACTCAGAGGAGTCTGTGCTCACCTAGCTCTCCTTGAGGATGACTTGATTTTCATTTTGCTTCTAAGTTTTGTATAAAGGATATTTGGATCGTTCATCTGGAGGAAAAAAGAAACATGAGTCTTAAATTGATTTATATTTTAAGTTTCAATGCATTTTCTATCAAACTTTTCCTTCTCATAATGTAGTTGCCATTTGTCTTGAACAGAGTCACATGAAATGTAATTGACCTGGGAAAGGTTGATTGAAGCAAAATGGCTTTTCTTCACAAAGTGACACATGTTTGAACAATAAATTGACTCCATTCCTAATGACTAAACGTCCTGAAGGGGGCATCTGATTAGACATTTTAAACAATACAAAATTCCCCACATTCTATTTTTGTTGATTTTTAATTAACTATAGCAGCAAAAGGACCACATGACCTGATGCTGTCTGTCTATCTTGTCTGTAACACAGCTTCAAATTGTTAAAAGTCTCTTCATGCCAGGTAGCTCTGTGGTATTTGCTAAACCCACAACCTCTTAAATGGGTGTCCTTCACTAATGGCTAACCATATTCCCAGGTTACTACAGCTATTTGCAGAGCAAATCCTTGATGGTGGATGAGAGACTGAAGCCCAGTCAAATGTGTGATAGCAGGTGTTCCAGGTTGTAGTCATGGTGGTTTGTTTTTGCCTTTCTGTTTGATTACTGCTTCTGTGTTCTGCATGGCTGAACACTGAGCCGCACAGCAGTGCCGGCTATCTGTCTTTCTGCAAAACCCACACACATACACACACACACACACGCACACACACACACACAGGGAAACAAAGTAGAGTCCATTTTTTGTACACCACCAGCTGTTCACACCCATCAAAACTGGCTATCACTGCAGTGAGTCTGAGAAAAAGTGGACACAAAGTAGAATCTCTTTTACATTAATTACCCAACCGACATGTCAATATGAACTGATACTACTGACAGGACAAAATGCGGCTGTTTAAACATTGACAAACACCCCATACTGCAGGTCAGTAAATGGTTTACTTGGCCCTTGTGGCCCCACAGCAACAGTTTAGAAAGTGGGCACTTTGTGTGTTTCTGACCTTCATTTATCAGGTTGTTTATTCACCCAAGACTCCACGCATTCCAGCTTGGCAGCAGGGATGTGGGAACAGTTGATGATGGATTAACAGAGGAAGACACTATAGGATTGGTTTAAAGTCGCGAGATGAACTCTGTGATTTGGTTCATTATGCTTCCCTCCCCCAACTCTCACTTCCTCTCCTGCTCTCTCTCTCCCTCTAACTCTCCTCCCTTGAGCCTTTTTGTTGTTTTCTCAAATTTTATGTGACACATTTTTCATATTTATTAGCCCTTTATCAATATCCACAAGCACATATCCACACAAATCCAGTGGCCTATCTTTTTGGCAATCATTTTATCTGTCTTTTTATTCCTGTGTTTCCTTTCCATTATCTGTTCAATTTTTCTCCATCTTCACAAACAATTAATCAATCTCCCCCTGCCAGGTGCGAGTCATCCATCTCTCTCCATCTCTCCACCCCTCTCTTGCTCATCTGCACGCTGGTCTGTCTTTACGCTCTTTGTCTCTTTCTCTATTCATTAATTCTTTCTCTCTGTCTGTCTCCTCATCGGTGGTGTGTGGAATATAAACTTCACAGAGGGAGGATGTCATGTGATGTCGTGTTTCCCCTGTTTACTGTGATCATTGTGTCTCGTTATCTTGCATATGCTTGTTTCCATTGAGCCTGGCAACAGCTGATCAATAACCTTCGTATGTACACCCGTCACCAACACTATCCTTCTCAATGGGCATGTGCTCACAGATCAATAACAATGATCCCACTTCATTTACATGGAGAGCCCATTCACAAAACAACTCGTGGAGACATTAATCCTCAATAATCCTAATGTAAATTTGCTATGAATGTACGTTACTGCTCAAGTATTTCAGATTGACAGTGTAAAAATTGACGCACAGTATAATCAAACAATAGGAAACAATGAAGACTTCTTGTAATGATCAACTGACAAAAGAATGATGGTTTGTCTTTCAAATATAGCAGGGGTTATTCATCCTGTGTTGTTTTGTGTCCTAAGAATCAGGTGTGCTTGATTACTTTGCTGAGGTAAAGCTGAAAACCCATCTAATGTGAGAGATGGGCTGATATAAAAAGACCTGCAGTTTTCCTCAGCTTTTATGTACTTCAGAAAAACAAAAAACTTCAAATGACTATGATATCTCAACAGACTTGCTTGTCTTTGCTCAGTTCACTCATTCATTCACTCTTCTTCTATAGACTGTGTTTTCAGCATTTATTTACTCCATCATCTCCCTCCTCAGGACTTTTTCAGTATATCCATCTAACCTCCTCCTCACACAGCCTCCACTACTTTTCTGTCTTTTACTATTGCTGTAAAAGGGCTTTTCCACAGCTTGCTGGGCAACAGTCCAGCAGAGAGAGATGGAGACAGAGAGAGGACCAAGGGAGAGAGGGAAAAGGGAGCGGAGGGGTGGGGTGGAGGTGGACTGTGGGACTGCCCAGAGGGTTGCTCCTGCCAAGGCGGCACAGACGACGGTTTGTGTCTGTGTTTGTGTTAGTGGTCCCTTGTGTCAAAGCGTGCGGCAGAAGACCAGCTTGCCACATCACAGATCTAATGTTGAGGCTCTGCTGCCAAGGCTTACAGTGGGGCCACACAGTCATCTATCTCCACATGGTAACCCACTCTCCCCTCTCCTGCCTCGTGGAGCCAGAGTTCAACTGAGCACTAAAGGATACGCTAATAAATGACACAGGGTGCATTTCAATCATTACAATGGCTATGAGCCGTTTGAGAGGGCATTGTGCGTCTTGTCTTTATACCGTTTAAACGCCATCATATCCTCTCATAGCCGGCCTCATTACAGGCTGCCTTCAGACCCAAGGAGAATTATAATCAAAGGCAGAATCAAGCCCATCCTTTATATGTGACCCTCCAATAACCCTACGTCCACATCGTCTTACTGAAGGTCAGTCATGCTCATTGTTCTGCTCTGGTAAGCAGGAAATAAAGGAATAGCATCGGCCTTTCCTTCTTGGTGTGTAGACCAGCGTGCATTGTTTTGTGCAGGGTGGTACTGCTGATGGTATTAATAACATGCAAAGTCTTGGCTTGTGTACTATTTAAATCAGCTCATGTATGATGAGAAGATTTGGCCTGATTGAGAAATTTCAGATGGTTGTGGACGTGGGTTTGTCTGTGACTCTGATATTGAAAGCATAAGCATGATAGATAGTTTCTGTTATTATCTATAAAGTGTCCTGTTACTTGTTTTTGCAGAGTCTTTTAAAAGGCAAGAATACATAAAACTATGCACAAGTGACACCTGGGACTAGCTGACTTTGGCATCAACTTAAAATGCAAAAAGACATCTTCTGCCCAGCATGTGTTCTCTTGTTTGTTGCGCTCAGACACCTAACGCGCGCTCATAAACTCACATACCCACATACCCACAATCTCACATGCACACTTTCACACAAAAACACACTCATACACAGTAGCCATAATTTGCAATTTCAGCAGTGTCACAGCTAATTTTTCATAAAGACAGGTTGACAGCACTTGAAAGAAGCACCTGAAGAATTTTCATCTCCTTTCCTTATTTTTCACTAATGCTGTAAACACTTGACTCTTTTTTGTTTTCCCCTCCAGCACCTAAGTTGATACAGTACAATGCATTCAGGAATATTCTTCGGCTTGTACATTTGAGTTTTTCAAGTTTGTCTCTTTCATCTGACAGAAGGTAAAGGGGGAGGAGATAAATGAGGTAAGCTGTTGGGAGTACTGCATATAGACAGTTATTTCACTTCTTAAGGTGAAGTGAAGATAATATTTATGAATCTTTTGGAGCAAACTACCTTTTAAGCACAGATAAAATATAATGCTATGGCAATAGTGAATGTAGAGATCAATTTCTCCAACTTTATTTATTTTTTTGTCAAACTCAAATTTGACAGTTTTGTCATCGTATTTTAACTCTTCTGCAGTATATGTGATGAAATGTGATGATAGAACCACCTAATGTTAGAATAGGCGTCTGTATACATCATTTAACTGAGGTAACTGCAAGTAAAAAATTGCATTTGCATTTAAACTAATCCTCATTTTTCAGGGTGGACTCCCATACTCACTTTCATCATTTAACACTGAATGTAGTAATGCTAAGATATGAGAGAAGATGAGAAAAACAAGGAAAAGTAGCTGAGAAGTCATTGGTTGCTGTTTCTCCAATGATCCCCTGCTTCACAGAGTTTACAAGATAATGCTGTACACACATGAGCAACTGTATACAAACACCTAAACATTATTCCATGTGATCAAGGAACAGTTGCAACTCTAAGAGGTGGACCAGTGGCACTGGCACAGAGTTGGTTTTCCAAATTATCCCAAAGGAATTTGAAGTTTAGAAGTCAGGGCTCTGTGCATGTCAAGCCAATTTCTTTTTTCTGCCTAGCTTTGTGCACAGGGGCGGGAAGAGCCTTCACCAAACTGTTGCCAAAACATGTAAAGCATACTGTTGTTAAAAATAATACGGTATGTTGTATCAAACAATTTCTATTCATATATTTTTTATAATAAAGACCCATAACAAATTTAATGCCATACAAAAATTATGACAGGAGCTCCCATGCATTTTTGACCGTGTGGGATGATACTTTTATTTTGATGACAGTCTATTGTTGACCACCTGGCACCTCACTAGCTCATCGATCTCATCTCCTTGTCCACTAGAGCCCACAGTCCTCTGCTCCTGTCAGCTTCCCCGTGTTTCTTCAGTTCTCTGTTTGTACTCGCAGGCTAACGAGTTGTTAGTAGTTAGTTAGTTAGTATTTGTTCATACAGCACCATTAATGACGCCATGAGTTTCAAACTGTAAATAACTAGCTAACCTTAATTAACTCAATAAGTACATTTCATACTGTTAGTTACAGTATGGAATTGCAGCTATTATCTCCATTAGCACTTTTGGCAGTACAAATACTAACGTCAGACCTTTACAGTGGACATTATTCCATGTCAAATGCAGGTGTAATTAATAACACTAATGATGGCTGTGTTTCATTTAGGTCTAACATTGCGATGGTCCTGTTACTGTGCATATTGGCTCACTGGCACAATCCAAAAAAGAGCAGGACCATAGTTTATGTCATTATGTACACCTGTGGTTTTTCTGCTATGAAGGCAAAGTGAAACAAAAAACAGCATTGTAGTACGTCCATTAGGTAAAATCTTGACAAAAGAAAAAGGCCAGTGGCAACAAAGTCATAACATTTCATTTGGAATAAATTTAACATTCATGTACTTTTCCTTAAGCAATAGTTTTAAACTGACATAATCAAAGCCTTGCTATTGTTTTTGACCAGATGCCTCTATTCACATTGTGTAGGGTCAAGATTTCCCCAGATGTTTTACAGTGGTGGAGGAGGGTTTGGGTTACAATGCCCCCCAAATCTTGTAAGTTTATCAAAGTAGTAGCCTATTCTTCTCCTCTTCTGTTCATAACGACATGGTGGGCTCTTTGTATGTTTCTTTTTTTCAAATATTGTTCCACAACATTTTGTAGATGCCAATAATTGGCTATATTTATTATTTTGTATACCAATTGTGTTAAATGGCATTAAGAGTTGTCAATTAGGGATACAAACTCCTTACTGACCTATAATATTATGTACAGCGGTTAATGCTCATGCAATATCACAAAAAGTAACGTCACTGGTAAATATTGATAAATTGGAATTGATAAATGAGACATATGTTCACTGTTGCATTTCAACACTAAACCAAACAAACAATCACTTTTGCAAAATCAGGGAGTTTATGTTAAATCTCAGGTTTAAGGGGTTTTAATGGAATCTTTTTACAATGCCTACCACTGAATGCCAAATTCACTTTAGCTAAGGACACATCATCATCGGACTCTTGCAGAAAATACCATGAGAAGTATATTTCATAGTATTCATGCTATGTCTTGTGCCACCTTCTGTGTTGTAGATGAATAATAGCATTGAAGTACAATGTAGGCAGGCAGTCTTTCCATCTATGTCTTATTAAATGGCTCAGTGCTGCGCTCTGTGATTCTGAGTTCTCCTCAGTGTTTGATATCTCATTTGGCATTCTCTGTGTGTGCAGCCCTCGTTATCGTATTCCTATGGAGTGCACTGGCATTTGACATGCAGACACCAAAGACTCTGGCAGCATTGCAGATCAACTGCCTCTCACACCAGTGTTATCTCTCTCAGTCTCATTGTGTCTCTTCCTCTCTATCCTGTCTTGTCTCTCTCATAGACCTCAAACAGGTGATGGACCTAAGGGACCAGGGGGGCTGTCACTCTCTTAAGTCTTAATTTGATTTGAATCAAATTACTGTGTGTCAGAGGTGAGAGGAGTGTTTATCTATGTGTGGCACTGGAGATGACAGTGAGGCAAAGAGTGCATGCAGCTGCTAAGAGGAGAGCATTTTGACATTTGAGGTTTTTTACATTCAATGGAAACATATGACATCTGCAACAACAGATGTAGATGACGTGAGCAGGATGGCTCTGAAAGCATACAGATTTCTAAAATACAGCTTCTCCTCACCAGAAGTTACTGTATATAGCTATGACTGAAATTTCTCATCTTCCATGCAAGTGCAACTGGCATGTACCTTAGGACTTTGTATTTTTGTGTTGTCTTATATTGCCCTCCACATAGTAGTTGGTTGAATATTGAGTACATGTAAATGTAATGGTTGTCTATCAGACAGACGTCTGTCCGTCCAAACACCCTGTTGTGTTGTGAATGCAATATCTCATGAATGCCATGAGGAAATTTTTTCAAATTTGGTACAAACAGTCACTTGGACTCAAAAATTAACTAATTACATTTTGGTCAGAGGTCAAAGGTCAAGGTGAATGTGATCTCACAAAACAAAAATGTCTAATAGAATAAAATGATGAAGTTATGACATATGTCCATATGGTCAAAGGTCAACTTCACTCAGACATGTTCTGCAGAAACACTTCTGGTTCCTTCCAAGTTTTATTTATTAAGTCTGACGTTCTGTAGTTTTGTGCTTTGTATGTTTGGCAGAGTTTTCTACTGCTGTTCAAGATAATTTCTCCTTCTCCACATAACTAACTAAATGATTTTGTGAAACAAACACATTTGAAATGACATTATTGTTACTTCAGGGCTTCACTGATGAATATTTAATGAACACCTCATATCTTATGTTGCTCATTTCTCATATTCAGGTTATAACAGATATTCTGAACATTGCTTAACATTCAAATTTAAAATTGTTGTATTTCTGTTTGCTCATATAAGAAAAACTGACAGAGTGGGAGGTACACCAAGAATTGCTTTTAGGTGAGCAGTAAAAGAAACTCCCATTTTCCTATAACATGAAAAATCAATAATCATTTATTTTTTAAGTTGCTTGGTGTCTTATTGTATTGAGATGGTTGTATATGTGTCAGCCTAAGCCCTTGTCTGTTATTGAGTTTTACCAAATTGTCCTAATTTGCTGTTAAATACAGCTGCACAGTACACATTCAAGCTGAAGAAATTATGGGTCAGATTTCTTCTTTTAAGGGTTTCTTGTAATATTTTGTAGTATCATACAGTATTTACTATATACAGAGATCAAATCTCAACAGAGAACCCCATCATGCCGTGTTTCTTTTCACTTAATATTCAACCATAAAAACCAAATGCCTAAATCATATATTTTTTTAAATCACTAAAATAGAAACAAATAGCCATTGTTTAAACTGGTGCAGCGCCACTTATATCACTTGCTGTCACTCGCTGTCAGCATGGATCTGCTGGTGGTTATCTATTTGTTTGTGCCGCTCCATAGTGTCTCAAATAATTTCCAGTGTTTCAACGGGGTGTTTCTGACAGCTGCTATACCTCCAGCACTGTGTTTTACAACAAAGTATAAGAAGGGAATGGGCCGTATAACAACACACAATTTAAAAGTACCTTGATCTACAGAAACATCAGTAGACTGTACTGATGTTTCTGTATACTAGCAGACTATATGTTCAGAAATGTTTATAATTTTACACATTTCTTAAATGCATTCTACAAAACTTTTTGATGAAATGTGTAAGAGATAAACACTTCTTGTGGCCAAAGGACACTTATTAGGAAAGATGTCCCCCCTCATTAGTCCTTGTGTTTAAATCAGCAGATATAAAAGCCTAGCGACAACACTGTCACTATTGTGATGAATCACTTAGCAACAGAAAGTAGTAAGCTACACATTTGTTATTGTGAAAAAAATTAGATCAAGTGCTCCAGAATATGATCATTATTGCAAAAATCATTAAAACATTAACTTAAATGAGTTCAAATTGTCTCCAAAATAACTTTAAAACAGGAGATGACCATTTGTTTTGGTTGCATAAGCACACTAAATTTTCTTTGTAGTAGGGACAGAATTAGTAAATCAATGGCATTAACTGGTGAAGTGTTATTTATAGCCTGTGGCGTGTTGGGATGAGGCCAGATGGACAGCCATGATCCTATTACCTCTGTTACTTCACATGGTTGTTTCTGCCTCCAGATCCTGCATTCCCACAGAAGAAACTTTGACAAAAAGTTAAACATCATTTGATTGATTTGATGATTTAATGAAGGCAAAAATGTTTATTTTTGGTTAAACGGTTTACTGGCTACAAAATGGAAATGATCACATGAGGATGCTTTCACATGTAAAACATTTTTTATTATCTTCTTGTAAAATGTGTGATGACTTCATTTTTTTTGGTTGGAAGATAGGGAGACATGGCGAGATTCCATAATGGACAATTCTATTTTAAGGTCTCTCTCTCTCTCTCTCTCTCTCTCTGACTGAACGAGGGTAAACAAGAACCACGTGACTGCTTTCTGGCGAAGAGTTGTAAAACTCTTGTGTGACTTGTGGCACCGCTCATTAACGCTGGATGATTTATTATTGATGATTGATTTTCCAAGGCACAGTAGCACCGCTGACGGCATGGACACGCATGAGTGCAAGCCGCAGCAGCAGCAGCAGCAGTTCAGCGTGGTGGCCCTCTTGCACAGGTTAGGTGATCGGCGTGGCACTAGTTTTAGCCACTTTGCCTTTGCTAGCTTCAAGTTGGACATGTTCAGCTGGGTTCTAATGCATTAGGTGACTAAGTTTGTTTGGCTAAGTTGGTTTTTCCGTATGTTTGCATGGTTTTTCTCCACGGTGTACTTTGGCTTTATAGGTATTACAGATTGAATTTTGTATCAGGTGAAAAACATCACGCTGATTACGTATGTATGTGAGCGCGTGCAGCTCTGTACACGACATGAACCCTTGTGTGGCGCATGAGTGTAAATGTGAACGACTCAGACTTTATTCGACACTTATCATTGATCATGACTGATCAAGCTGAAAACCGGTTAATTCCACACCCAGCCGATCGATCGGGGGGAATTTCTAGCGCTAATGTTGTGATTCTTTGTCATATTATTGTTTTTTTTTCTTGGCGACAGATACATTCTACTCATGATAAATAAATATGAATTTAAAGGCCAGAGCAATATTGTCATACTAGAATAGTCTCTGGTGGAATTGGCTCTGTCCCAGTAATAGAGGATGGGAGTTTAGCTTGTCCAATCTTATGTTATAAAGGATCATCCTCCAAAGAAAAATCTAACTACAGAAGTGCCACTTGGCTTGAGTGAATTTATATCTACCTCAAATTCAGCTAAAGTCAAAGACACACACACTTTTTTGTTGCGCTGAACCTTAACCGTCTAAGCCTTTTTCCACATTTTGGAGTCTAGGAACCCAACCCAAGTGACTGATGCACAACACCACCTGTGTTCTCTGTCCTGGTGTATTGACAGACATTGCTGAATTAGTGAGGCAACGAGAAGCAAGTGCTGCTTTCTCTCAGCAGGTGTGCTTGTTCTGTCTTCAACAACAAGTTAGTGTTTGTCACTTTGATCATGAAAGTTCATATCAACAGACATAAATTTGACATCCGTGACGGCAATAATTCAGCAGTGCTGCTCCTGAATGTCTTAAGAGGCAATTTTGAGCAAAGTGCTTGCCAAGATGTGTTCATTTACATCAGCATAAAGAATTAGTGTCTTCGCTGATTAATTTGTATTTCAAAGCAGAGCTTGTATCTTGACCTACTGATTTTCACTTAAAGTTTAAGAGAGCACAATCCTTCGTAGTCAGGTTTCCTTACTAAGGCCCGTCTATGCTCATTTTTTAGAAGCTGACAGTCCAGAGTATGCAGTGTTGGCTTTATGGAGATCAGATGTAAAAGTGAAGTGGTGCTTCACCTGAGGCAACACCACTTACCTCCTCCCAAAGCAGATGAAATGATGAAAATGAGGTGTGATGGGTCATTAACACAACTGAATACCACTCAGACCTTGAAAATGGAGATGCATTTTACTGAATAAAAGCACACTTAGAGCGTATTAATCTGCACTGTCATGGGAAATGATAATGTACATACAATAACTATTTTTCTATCTACTTGTCACATAACTTTTGATCAAGTATTTGAAATTTTATGAATCACTTGCCCAGTATGCTTCCAATTAATTTTGGGCAGTGATTATTCTTTCAGCGTTAGGTATATTGCTAAAGCACATTGAAATATGCCCTTAATATGCTTTCTAGTATTCACAGTTGTTAGAGCAAACATTAAAATATTTTAGAAAAATGTGTATTGATTCATATTCATGGTAATCATGAAATACTTACTGTATATTTGGATATCAACATCTTAATCAGAGATATTGAATGAATGTGTTGAAACACATCAGCATGTGCCGTGGCAGCCATCGCCCCCAGGCACCAACCAGGACATTACTAGCTTCATCAGACACACCATCAGCTCTCTCAGTGTTGTTCAGCTTCAACCATCGGCTGGCATTTACATTCAGTAATTATGCAAAGTCACTTCAGTTGCCGGGTGCAGAGAGTGAGGAGATGAGGGTGAGGAGATAGCAAGTACAAGGGCAGATAAGCTGGAAAGTAAAAGGCGTACAGAAGCTCAGAAAGTGGAGAGGGACGAAAAGAGAGGAAGGATAATAGTTGTTACGTGCTTTAATGGACTGATAACTAGTTATTTCCTATGTTGGTGTTACAGGCTTAGTTTTAAGTTAAGAAGTGGATAAATTGATTAATACCCCTCTAGAATAAGGCTCAAATATTTGTTTGCACACTTGTCTCTCTCTCTCTCCGTCAGTCTGCCTGCCTTTTGCCTTTGTCACTATCTTCCAGAACATGCAAATTAAATTGTAATTATGCAGATATCGTAGAAAGGAAGGGCTGCTCTCCATCTTGCCTGGTTCACCATTTCTCCGGCACCTCTGCTTAAGAGTCTGGCTGCTTCCCCAGACTCACTATCCCTTTTTGTGACTGGCCAGCTGGTTTCAAAGTAATGTGCAAAGGTTTGATGTTAAAGAGCCATTTCTTTTCCCATGCTGGTGTAAAATCACCATCTGTCTCCATGTCTGCTCTGATTTGTGTGCTCTTCCAGACTGGCCTGTAGATGCACTGTTGAATGAATGTTTATACATATGAATACTATATTTTTTTCTTGTGCTATAGCATCTTCTCAAAGTAGAATTATGTAAATGTTTTGCCAAGAGACTGTCACACTGTAGAACAGCAAACACTAAATCAGTAAACAAAAATAGTTAATTGAAATATATGAACCAATGTAAAAAATGTAAAAAAAAAAAGTGCTATCTCTTATGCTGCTTATAGAATTCACAGCCATTTAGGTTTGTTTCCTTAGTAGTGACACCCACTGCACCCCATTTTGTGTGTAGTTATTCTGGGGGTAATATCTATGCTTACTTTTTTCGCAAGTGTCTGAACTCAGTCCGTCACCACGGCACACAATGAATATTTTACTGTCACTTGCTAATTCGTCCTGGCTCATGCAGTGAGATGCTGCTTTTGTTGGGAGGTTGTCTGGCCCGCTTTCACTTCAGCCAGCGCTGCACAGTAGGACTGTGCTGACAAGTGGATTACCTGATGTTTTTTTTTTTCAACGGACAACATTGGTTTAGCACACTGACCGTGTAAGTGGCTGCTTGGGCTGAATTTTAAAATACTTTTTTTATTTTCCTAAATATGTTTAGGAGTACCATATACTGAGTACGCACACATCTATTTTTAGTTGAAAAAAGTCAAGTGAAACTTTGCACTGTAGAGCCCTGTGTGTTTTTGTAGCTTTAGTTATTGTGTTGTCTTTGCATGGATATCACTACTCTTCAGCGTGTTAACTGTGAACTGTACCTTGAATCAAAGGCTGGCTTTAGGACCCACAGATCTTCATTGCTTAAAAAAAGAGGTCACAAACACATGGAACACAAAGTATTTTGAATAATAATTATAATATGCAGATATATGGCCCTTGCCTTGCAAATTGTTTCAAAAGCAGCCTCTGAGAGAAGAGATTAGCATGATTTGCATCAGCATATTGGTAAAAGAGAGGAAAGAGCTGCCTTTACACTAGTGTTTAATTGACTGAATTTCCAATGCATGCGTCTCTCTCTCTCCTCTCTCTCTCTCTCTCTCTCTCTCTCCCTCTTTCTTTATCTCTTCTTCTCCTTGTCATCCTCTGGGCTGAATTAATGAGAGATCAGTGAAAGGATGTTTACAAGATTAACAAATGCCTCAACACTTAGTCTGTGTACGTCAGAATATGTCAGTGGGGGTCTATATTGTCCCAAAGGGGTGTGTGAGAATTACACAAGCATCTAATTTAACCCTGAATAGCACCAAACTAATCTGAAACTATTGTACCTTTAATATAATATTATACTAAACTATTATACCTGTACACACTGAAATGACTTGTTTATTAAATTAATGGATGTTTTGTGCTCAGGCAAGCTTATTATTATATAGTTTTGTATTCTTTTTAAAACCACATCTCAATCACATTATAGTGGACAAACATAACAACTTTTTTGGAAGTGCTGCTTGATTGATTTTCCTGCTGCTTTATTTCCCCTGTTTTTCATCACTGATTCTTCCCTCGCGCTTTCTCTCCCATTTCTCCCTCGAAGCTTTTCTCGACTTAGAAGTGCTTCTTCTAAAGAACATTTTTACACAAAATCTGCCACCTCAATCTGGGACTGTTCCTTCTATGTAAATGTGAGTTATCATTGTACAAGATATTTTATTCTCTCTTTTCCAGCTTTTATGCATCATAATTAGACTCATGGTTAAATATTCATATCCTAAAGAATGCCCATAAAGCCAAGAAAATGCAAATACAAAGTAATATGGTGATATGAAGCAAGTTTCAGCAAGAAACAGATCTTGACCACCTTTGCATATCAGAACATTTCCACTTCCTCCTGTTTCAATACAACTACTCTACTTTACTAACTACTAATACGGCAATAATAAGGAGTCTGTATGCACATACTCACTCAAAAACATTTTCATACACACACACACACACACACACACACACACACACACAGACACAGACACACACACACACAGCAAATGTCCCCTGAAGTTTAAGAGAGCGACAGGTAATCACCATTGGCTAAGGGTAGTGACACCACCGAGGGAGAGATGAGAGGAGATGCTCCAATGAATTATTCCTACTAATTACTTTCTCCCATACACCAATGGGAGCTGTGTGTGTGGGTATAGTGTGGTTTGCATGTGTATTTGACTGTTGTGTGTGTGTGTGTGTGTGTGTGTGTGTGAGAGAGAGAGAGAGAGAGAGAGAGAAAGAGATATGCATGTGTTTTTTGCCTCCCATTGCCAAAGGTAGAGCTATTGCAGCTGGCTGCCTGTGTCTGGCACAAAGGCATCTTCTAAAGCCTTTAGCAAAATGAAGGCACACATTTTTCCCTAACAGCTACACTATAAACCAATATTAGCTTCAGTGGAACTCTGAATTGCTCCAATACTCTGTAAATCTGGCAAACACTTTTTTGACTGTACTGTTTTGTTTGGTTTAATTGGTACATTTTTAGCTTCAGGGCCAACTCTTATATGAATTTGCAATCCATTGTTATTGCTATGGTAATAGATTTAGGTATAAACTAGCTCAACCTACTTGATTTACTTGAACATAGGTTCTGTATCTGTTTTGTAGACAGTACTAGACCCCAATGTTTAACAATTATGACTGGTTTATTTATCATTGTAACTATTCATCTCACACACACACGGTGTGTGTCTGTCCTACTTATGTCTGTGCTTTTGCATATTTTTCTCACAGCCCAAGGAATTTGACCCCATCGTACAGGAGGTCTGTTAATTATCCAGAGACGGGAATCAAACATACGTATATCATGATGTATGTAAGTTTAATACCAAGACTGGCAAGGCCACTCATTACTCACTTTTCATCTAGATCAACCTCTTAAGATAGGCGAGTCAAGCCCAACTGTGAAACACAAGCTCTTAACCTCTCATGGGACTAGGTCTCCATGACAACCCCTCTGACTTGCGTATTAATTTTCCAAAGAATATAGGGTGATGGAAAGTAGAATAAATGGTGTGTGCATGGGAATGGGAGGCAGTGGAGGAAACTGAAAAATGGAGGAGAGGTATGCAGATGTTAGTGTGTGTGTGTGTGTGTGTGTGTGTGTGTGTGTGTGTGTGTGTGTGTGTGTGTGTGTGTGTGTGTTAGTGAGAGAAGGAGGGGCACTGGGTAATGATGCTGACCACGCTCCAAAAAATGACAGTGCTTTGGATCAAAAATGGAAACGCAGGCACTATTCCAGTATCCTATACAGGCTTTGTGAGCTGCATTTTAGTGAACAATACGCCAGTTGATTTAGTACACAAACAACTGTTTGGAAAACTAATAGATTAAACACAGCGAAAAGATTTTTGTGGACACTGAGACGCATATGTAATAAAAGAAAGTGTTTTACATTTTTAGTATGAAACAAGAGCATTTTTACTACATCCACATTCAAATAAACAGTAATCTGTAGGTGATTCATCATAAATACTGTTTGGCTTCTCTATAGTAAGCTTTGTAGTTTTCTTATAGCAAGGCACTGGTGTAGCATTTAGGGATGTCACAGTACCAGAACTTTGGTAGTTGGTAATAACTCCAATGACATGCCACAAGTCTCGACACCAAATTCAATACCACAGCAAAAATGAAAAACATCAGAGGCTAACACACACACACACACACACACACACACACACACACACACACACACACACACACACACACACACACATCCATCCATATAGTCAGTGTGCAAGCTTAAAAAGATTAACAAGTTGACAGACAACAGTGTGATAATATTAATTTAAAAAGTCAGCGTTATATTTTAACAGACAGCACAGTGATGGCTGTAGCCTGCTAATGTTGTGAACTCTCGGCTCACATTACGAGCCATCACTATTTTAGCCTAAACAAGCTAAAATTAACCTTTTGTGAAGGTTGTGCGTGGAGCCTTGCAGAACAGATGTCAGCTGTCACAATTCACAAACAATAACGGACACATTTCAGCATACGAACATTTAGAGGGCATGTTGTCATGACGTTAACAACTGAAACTCACTCACCCTGAATTCTGTGTACATGTCCAGATGTCTGTCTCTGAGCTGTGTAGAAAAGTCGGTTTCCTCCTGTGGCACTGTTTGCATAGTGGCTTCCCGTTATCTGTAACTTGTCCCTGATAATCTGCATCAAATACAAAATGTCTTCATACACCAGTCTTTTTATGTTTTTTTTATTTTATTTTTTATTTGTTTATTTTTTTCACAAGTCATGGCGGACCTGTTGCTGCACCTACACTTGCTGCTGCTTTTCCTTAACTGTTAACTGTGCTGGCCTTCTTCTTTTTTTCCAGTCTGATGTCAGACTAGGATGCTGTATGGTCATTACGCTGTCACAAGTACCTACGACGTCTGTGGTACCTACAGCACTGTACCATGACATTTTCCATATTTTGGCATCGACTTGGTACCGAACTATCGGTTCTCATGATATCCTATCTAAAATAACTAGATTTTTGTTGTCATGTGACTGCAAATTGATGTTAATAGTGAAGCGTGTACTGACTGCATAAATACAACCAACACTAGAAATGTGGGCTACTATGAGTTAGATTGGACACAGTAGTATTTACCTCACATACAATATGTAGAATTTAGAAACAACCTGCTCAATATCAACACTTGGACTTTTACTGTGGTGTCTCCATGACTGACGCTCAGACTCATGTTTTACGGGGATTCACCGCATGAGTATATGAAGGTAAATGCACAAAGTGGTTAAATCTTTCCTAACATGTATGTTTATACTGTATGAATCCATTTGTGGCAGCAAACAGCTGTTTTGTGTCTTACACACACTGCTGCCCTCATTATATCTCCCCTGAAGGTACTCAGATGTTTATGTGGTAAACATCTGGTTCAGTGGCAGGGCCAAGTACACAGTGAGGTCAGTTTTTTAATGCACACTGCTGCACATGCTGTACTTTGCCTTTTCTTGCATTATGCGTTCACTCTTTTATCTATAATCTTCGCTTTCCAGAGTGTTTTTTCCGGTTCCGAGTGGTGGGTGTGCTTTGTGAAAGGCATTGGACACAACAGCTCTTAATTCACTGCCCCTGAGAAATGGGGAAATCATTTTTCTCTGCTGGCTATTAGATTGAAGGACCGCAATTTCACATGCAGGCAAATACACACGCGCGCACAGACACACACTCTCTCTCACACACACAAACACACACACACACACAAACACACACACACACACACACACACACACACACACACACACACACTTATCCACCCATAGGCACGTGTATATAAAAACACACAAAAAAGCACACAAATCCCTGTGGACCTAGAAGTGGAGGTATTAGGTCATTATTGTAGCTTTAGAGAAATGAACACTTCATCTCCAGTCCCTCTCCAGAGGCTATTGATTAGCCTTCCCCCTGCAGAGTTGTGTATGTGTTGTTTTTTAGTCTCCGGGCATACTGCATCCTTAAGGAAAAGTCATATATGAATGAAGAATGAGAATATGAATCTTTACCCAGCCTCCATATTTTTATATTGCTACACCCACAGTCACTGCAGGTCTCAGGAAAGGACAGTCAGACCTGCTTATAGGTTCACAGACTTATAGTCGGTGTGTATGATGAAATAATGGCTATGAGCAAATTAAAATAAACTTATCAGAGTACTCAAATTGCATAATGCAGGTCTCAAGTATCCATTTATGTCCTCGGTATATCCCAAACACATGCATTATTGCGATAACTGTCACTGAATAAACCAATTCTGAAAAACCCTCGAATTTCTGCCTTTTTACCAGCCACTGGCAAGGAGCTCTGCTCAGTAATAACACTCTTTGGTTAATTTGGCAATATGTGTCCAAGGGGGGTCAATGATTGGCCATCCATTATTGAGTGACCATAAATGAGACTTATCACAGTTTAAGGCTGGTAGGCAATAGTGGCAGACCTGTAGTCTGTAGTACCATCGTGAAAAGAAAAATGTTACAAATAGCTTGACCATAGCCCTGCTTACCCTCATCTATGCATGCATTTTTGTAATACAAAGACTAATGTGTTTCTATGTGGTTTTTCAGGTATATTTTAGCATGACAAAAATGCAACAATACTGTCACTGCGAAACCATCCGTGTCCACCTCTCAGTGTATTAGATGACAACTTTATTTCAGTGGCCGTTACGTTTAAACAGCTGGCTAAGCTTCCGCCTGTATGTACTGTTGTAACCCCTCCCACAGCTGCCCACCTTGTCTGAGTAGCATGTGCTCTCCTTCATCTGTTGTCAGAGAGTCTGCCCCGTTTGCCTACGTCACTGTTGTCTCTGAGGTGCATTTGATAATAAAGTTATTTTTAACCGTGCCTATTATTTCCAACATCATAAACTATCCACTGCTCTGGGCCCACAGCCAGTACTGTCATTGCAGTGTAATAGGCAATACATCAACAAGTGTGTGTATGTGTATGTTTATGTGTGTGTGTATGTGTGAGTGAGTTTGTCTGAGTCAATGTGCGACATCTCAGCATTTTTAGACATAAAGTGGGCATGTAGGTGTCTGAAATCACTAGGTGCCTCACGGTGCTCATCTTTTTATCAATGGACTACATCTAATTGATGTATGCTGAGGAAATGTGTAATAAGTGGGCTAGTCAGAGATAAAACCTGTACCCCATTTTATATATATATACTTTTTACACTTCTGTGTTGCTGTATGATATTAATAAACTCTTAAGTAAATACGTAAGGAGAGATGAAGGCGGTAATAGATGTTGGTCTGGTGCTCTGTGGCATGCAGCAGCCCATAGTTCAGAGAATGAGTTTTTACACCCGTTGCCCTGTGCAGTCATGTTTGATATGCTGCTTCTCTCTCTATTGCTCAGCTCCTACTGCTGTACTGTAATTACTGCACTTGGCAGACAGTCACGACACATCGACATCAGACGAATTTGGGTGTAGGGAAGGGTTGAGCAACAGAAAAGAGAGATGTGGTGCTGGGGATGGGTGTTGTGAGGGAGAAAAGGAGAACCACAGATTTTTTTTTTTTTTTTTTTTCACAGACTTTTACTGAAAAATTATATGACTGTGAAAAGTTTAGTTTGAAAGTAAGCCAAGCAGAGGCAGGTGGGCATATGCTTGTAGCTGAGTGTGTGTGTGTGCTTGTGCTTGTCTGTGTGTCGGATGTGGCATGGTACAGTGGTGTTATTTTTGTGATAATTAGGAAATATAAGTGCGAGTGTTTACTTTATATCTAATTAGTGCCAGCAGAATCACTTTGTGAGGCTGCTGTTTTCCTGTGGAGAGATAACACCAAACTTCAACAGTGATACCTTTTGACTGAGTGATGATAGAAGCTCAAATTATTTAAACAAACTGACTTGCCATGTATTTTCAAAGAACATCCAATCAGCTTATAATTGACCAAGAGGCTCAACCACAGTGTTACATATATATTTCCAATTAAATATTGTATTTTGGTATTTTTCAGCCTGAACTGTGTATTTTTTGTTTACAATGGAGATGAAAATTTGTTAATACTGAGCTATATTACAGAGGCATAATGAGCCTTTTAAAATATAAACTTTACAAGTGCACACACGAAGCCAGCCGTCTGTGAACACTAGCAAAAGCAGTAATGATTCCGAATGTGTCCAGCAACCAGCAAGGAGAACGTTAGAGCGAGTGGCCGAGTTACATAGCTTGTGTTAGGCTACTTACATGTTTCAAGTGACAAGCAGTGCTTATTGTAAATGTTTGCATTCTGAGTTTGCACGTCACCTTCCTGGGGTCGTCCTCTACCCTCTCGAAATGATCCCACACTATTTTCCTGCCCGACATGTATGTAATGAGTGTGTCGGACTGTCCCATTTATTATTTTATTACTAAATATGCCCAGTTATGTGAACCCAAGATGCTTGCTTACATTACTTAGGGACCAGCTGTGTAAACAATTTCTTTCCATGTCTGACTGAGTCATTGTAATTGAGTGTCGTCTGTTCCTCTGGGTTTTTTTTTTTTTTTTTTTTTTTTTTTTTTTTTCTAAGATCATCCAACCAATTAAAACTCAGTCGATTAACACTCATCGCATAATAATAATGTTCCCCTGGGCACATTCATATCAGCAGGATGCCATAAGTGGCACACTTAAATATTCCTAACTCAAAATTTTGCTTATAATTGTCAGTGTAAGCTTGCAAGTTTTATTGCTGAGAAAGTGGTAAAGTGGAAGCGAACCATTGTGGACATCTGGGTCTCGAGAAAGAAATAATATGAAGGGAATAGAGGAGCACTGGGGAGCTAACAGATGAGAAAAGGCTCTGTGAGTTAACTTGCATTTGTGCCCTTTGATATACTCCCTGGTCATCAGGTAATGCTGGTGTGCAGTGGCAGAAGAGGGAAATAGCTTTACAGAATCGATGATACCTCTCAGAAAGGAGTTTTGCTAATGCATTTACTGGGACAGCAGGTTCAGGACACATTTTCTTAATGCTTGATGAAGCTGGGAAGGAATAAAGACTTAGAACAGATCAAGAAGTAGCACAAGGATGGAAGAATTGAACATGGTGGTCAAAAATCTATATACCTTGAAATTATATGCCTCAAACAAATAAAAATATTGATTCTGAAGACGTAACAATGCAAAAACTGTCCTATAAAAGAACTGCGGTCTGAAACCCTAATACAACAGGGACAAAACAAACTTATGTTTCCAGTAACTAGTAGTGATGAATAGTACAGATGAGTAATATTTTTGTCAACGTCTGAAGTGGGAGCCCTCGTACTATTCATTGCAAGCATGAAATTATTGGAAGCATTTAAGTGTAAAAAAGACACTGAACATAAAGTGAAAATCTATTTGGCTAGTGCCACTTCAAAGTATCTGGATAACAAATATTCAAGTCAACGTGAGGCATGGGATTAGAATCAGTTAAAACATCCCGCTGAATGAATGTAAAAACATTTATGGTTGATGGTAGGTATCCTTCGGTCGAGCTTTTTAAAACTGCCAACAGCCCATGGTTTAACATCAAATTTTCAGCTGAACAGGGTGCACAAAAATATTTAGATTATTGTTTCATGTTATCCAGTGGAATGCAGAATGGTAGCAAGCAGGCATATCAAATAGTATTTATACCGGCAATTCTGACAAACAAAAGCACACAATTAAGGCGAGACTGAGACCCTATCCATGAACAAACTCCGGATGCGCTGAAGGACTTTCAAATGATGCCTCGAGACCATCTGTGCGCCATTGTTTTGTCATCTCCTTTAATGATGTCTTAAAATCTTGAGCATATAAATGCCACATCTTGTTTGCATAACTGTGAAGAGGCTCACATTGAATACTATTCAAGTTTTTCATACACCAATCAACACAGCATTGCACAGTGTAATTCGCTTCCTCACAGTTTTTGTGATTCAATATTTTACAACCTCTTGATGTCACTGGCATCTATTTGTATGCAAATTAATTGTGTCACATCAGGAAACTGATGGAGGCACTAGAAACACTGCAGGGCTTCAGGCATGTATGGTTATGAATGTGAAGTTGGTCATATCCATCACTCCATTTGTGCATCTTGGTGGAAGGTTTTCACCGCCGGTAAATCCAGAGTTAGAATCAGATGAGGGAGATGCCACACACCCAAAAAACAAAAAACAAAACATCATTATATGCAAGACTGCACCGCGCTTACATCAAATTCTACATGCTGCTCATACATCAGGCAGCAGAGTGGAACTCAAGCATGGATCGATCAATGTGAGACTGGTGAACTGTTGTGTTAAGCAGTTCTCTGATATTGCTGTGCTAAAACAAAATGTGGTGTTAGCATGTTGAGTCAATACAGTTTTGTTTGTTTCCAACAATGTAACTAAGGCCTTCTTCATACCTGTTTTCTATGATATCTCACAACAGAATGAAATCTAGCAAATAATAATGGTATAATTCATAAATGTTAATTAATTCTGGACATTGAAGCTCAGACTTTCTTCAGCCTTATCTGGTTAGGAACTGCCCTTTAGTCATGTGTAGCTGTAATGGTCTACCCTTTTTTCCTTCTCTTGCCATTACTCAGAGTGATGAGGATGGGTTGGAGCTGAAACGCTGTGTTTCCTCCCAACCTTTATCTGTTTTTATATCAGTGAAGATGACAGAGAGGACGAGTAGAAAAAGGGGCTGTTGCAAGAACTGACTAATGCATCTGCACAGACTTTAACTTGAGAATCCTGCAGCAATGACCTCTTGCTGAGTGTTTTTCATTTACATGTATATTTTGGCCACGTTCATACATTTTGAGCCAAAATTTACCTGAGGGATTCCTTAGCAGTACTTTTAACATGTGCACATTTGCACCTCACAAGTGCCCAGAATGGTTATCTGTTGCCTCGCTGGAGTAGTTGTGGGTTTTCCTCAAGCACAACTTGTCATATGTGAGTTAACATACTGTAAGTTGTGGACAGCCATTCAGATTTTCGGACAAATTATCACAACTGATAACACCAAGTTTGTTCCAGTCTGCTTCCATTTTAGTCATTTAGTGTTGAGTCAGTTGCTAAGATCATACATTGTTAGGTGTTAAATGACTCTAACCATTTACCTCCTGATCATGTTGCAGACTCTCACTATCACAAAGATCATTTAAAAAATCTTTGATATTTACAACAGGAAATGGGAAGACCGACATTACATGTGTGAGTGGTAGAAATGAGGATTTAGTGCAGAGCCACAACTCACCTGAAGTTCAAATCATTCTGTAGACTTCTCTCCATCCACTATCTCATCTGTTTTATTTCCTTTTATGCTCAAATTTCTGCACAAATTTAGAAAAAACTAACTTTTTTTATTAAGATACATTTCTGTTTGAATCTTGTCCCAGACAAGATTTTGTGTTCTTGTGGGAATGGGGGGGTTGCCTAGCGACACATTAATTGTAGCATGCTTTCCTCTGCCTTTCCTCAGTCATTCAATATGTGGTCCTTTTTAACTGTCAAGACTAAACAAACTGTGTATGTTGGTGGAAATAGTGTGAGCTACTAAATAGCCCACACATAATGGCTCCACTCTGATTTGTCAGACTGCCACTGGACTGGATTGTGACCCAGATGCAGTATGTTTCTCTCACAAATGACAAATGTAGATCAATAGTCATAAAAGCTCAGGAGTAGCTGGCTTAGTAATGGCTTATATTCCTGGATGAAAGGGATCAAAAGGGTTGATCTTATGAATAGCAGCTTACCTTCAGTCTGTTTCTCATTCTGTCTTTCCTTGTATGAACTCATAAATTGGAATTAACTTAAGCATGAATTTTCTTAATCAATAGTTGGTCATGTTAACAGTCAGTGGTTGGTTGATTGTTAACAATTTATGAAGCGCAATAGTCCCTCCCCAAAATAAAACAGTTTTTAACAGCTGGCATTACCTGTTTGCTGCAGAATGAGAGTAAATTAGGTATTTAAAGAACAGATTAATTAAAGACCAAGTTACTTGAATTATAAATTAAACAATACAAAATAATGACTTAATTTAAAATTGTGGAGTTTCCAAATAAGTCTGGCATCTGGAGTCCGGCAAAATCCAAAGTATTAAACATGGAAAACAACGGTGCACAACTTCCTGGGAGAACATACATTAGATCATACTGCGGTGTGGTCGTGCGGTAATGAATTTGGTACTGAGAATTGTGAAATTTCATTGGTATTGGTAGTGACTACCAAAATTCTGGTATAGTAATATCCCTACCACCTAATGGCACCACCGAGTATTTCAGCAAACTACAGTGCACTTTCGGACAGTTACATCACACCTTCATCTTCTGCATTGTCGGTTAATATACTTTCAGTCGATTAAATGAAATAACAAGTAAGTGATAATTGATTAATCATTGATATCCATAGAAGGGACACTTTTCTTCTTTTCATCCTCCTTAATGTTAATTTCATGTTATTATAACACTGATGTAATTTTTTTCTCAGTTTTGCATGGATAAGAGTGCATTTAGATACAAACAAATATAGAACGCTGCGGGGTTTAAGGGCAGCGATGGAGTAAACAGCGTGGAATATTTATGACCGTACGGAGGGAGGAAGCCAGGCCATAGCTCCACATTGTAGCTGGAGGCATATATTATGAGTTGCAAAATATTAACCTTCCTCCATTATCACTCCGTCGTGATTCCTGCTGCTTCAGCAAGAATATGGTCAACAGTGTCTTACATGAAACTGATATAGTATATGCATTCATTGCATTGCACTGGGTTAGCTAGCTGGTTGTGTAATATTAGGCCACAATTTGATCTACTAAACAATGTATGACTTCAGTCAGGTTTTCTTTTCAGACTCACAGCATTGTAGAGTTTCTATTATGACTGTCTTTTATTTGAAAATATATAATTTTATATCACTTTGACCACTCCATCACTTCAGAGAGTCATTGGTATTACCCCCCAGCCCTCCTGTTGAATCAGTAGCTACATTTTCTGACATGGTGTATATGAAAATAACAGAAGGGAGGATTTGGGAGTAAATGCTTTGATGAAATATACTGACTTGGAGTTACTCCCTTCTTTTACTGCATTACCTACACAATTATTCAGATTAAGTAAGATGTGGTATTGCTTTTTACCCAGCAGTACATTTTGCACTTTCTCTGTGAAAATGGAAATTTTTATCTACAGTATGTACCTTATATAACTCATTAAGGTGGCTTTTGTAATGAAAGTGTATACGAGGAAAGAATAAGAAAGACAAAGGTTCAGAGCAGGTTTGAATTTATCATGATTGCTACTCTACTTAGAGGACAGAACAGTACCTACAGTAGCTACCATTAACAACTCGCGAACAGCAGAATTGTGTAATTTATTGTGGGGCATCTAATTGGCAGATGATGCATCTGATTTTCTACTCCTTAATCTTCTCCAATCACTCCAGTTTATTGTATAGAAAGCGGCAATTTTTGTTTTGCATAATCAAACAGTATCCAGTATCCAGCAGCCCTGGTCTAGATAATGCTCTTCATCATAATCCCAGTTTGAGTGTTCATTTTATAGCACATTTTCTTAACATTTTGTATCCTTAACCTGATGTGTCAGATGGTTTGTCACATAGAACCATGTGGGAAGGACTTGTTGATTGAATGAACCATCTGTCATTGTCATATTATGTAGTAGGAGAGTGTTGAAGAGAAAACACAACACAACTAGCAAGAAAGCCGTCTGAGGAGCTTTGAAAGCTAGTTAGCATATTGTTAGTCGAGTCCTACCATCTCTGTAAGGAAAATGAAAGAGTGCATTACCTGTAGCTACCAGTAGTTCCTCTCTCATAGGAAGCTGACTGGACTGGATCACTGTGGTTCGGCCACAAGTGAATAGCTTGGAGCCTGGCAAGTTGGGTTCTCGCTTCCACGTAATAACCTTGCAAGATAATATCTCTTGTTTATACTAATGTACGACACTGCAGGGAAGTGCAGCTTTACTAATGCCACAGAATGCTGATTCTGAACAGTTCAAAAGCTTCTCTCCTTCCAATTCCAGTAGTGTATGTAAGTAAAATAGTGAATTAATATCTGTCAAAATATGTATAGCAAGGATAAAAGCACAATGGTTTATTTTATTTATTTATTGTACATTTTTACCTAAGGATTGTAGAACTAGGCATGTTTTAGCCCTGAGTATAAACATATTGTATCGCTTAAAACAGCGCGTCCACTTGACGCTTGGCTTGATGGTTCAGAATTGACCAAATTTTTGTCACCTTTTTCTACACGTCCAAAAAGAAAAAGAAAACTGCCAACACCCGGGAATAAGTGTGACAAAATTGCATGTAGCAGTACTGTGTGCTAATAGGCAAAAACGGTAATTGCCGAATGTAGCATATATTTGATAGCATTCATTTTAGCCTGCCACAGTGATAACCTTGACCTCCCTCGCATCCCCCAACCTGCCTTTTAAGCAGTGTGGTGGTGTGTGGAGAGATAATGCAGTGCATGGTATGAAACTGGTCTTAATTGGCTGCCAGGCTTTATGAAGTTCTCTTTGGGGAGCCCCATTGACACTCGAGCAGCAACCCTGGAAACACAGAGATCAACAGATACTGTACATTCACAACCTTCTGTGGTCATAGAGAGAATTTATAAACCAGACAGATGGTGAAAGAAAGAATTGTGTGAGAACAAGAGGAGGCAATAACAGCAAAGATGGGACAAAAATGAGCAAGGATACAGTGTGGAAATCGATTTTGGTACAAAGCATTTTGCTCCTTAGAAAGCCTTGTTTTCTTCCACATCCCAAATGTGCTTTAGCTGTATACTATGTACACAACTTGTTTGAGTAACCTGTCGTCTTTGATAGATTCACTCTGAAGTCATCAAGAATGTCCAGGACAACATTGTTTTTTTCTGATTAGTTTTTTTTGCATATCATTGTTTGCATGTTAATAGAACTGCATCCGTGTGTCTGTTGTTGAATGCAAAAGAATGAGGTACAATAAACCAGTGTCACATCAGCTCCAGTGAGGCATTGCTTAGACTCAGTGCAAAATCTTTTCTGACAGAGCGTAGAAATAGCTGTGTCCTCAGATGTACCCTTTGCAGTATAAGCAAAAAATGAGAGATGCAATAGGTTTTCCATAACATTAAAATGCTTCTCTCTGTCAGTTTGTCACTTCTCCAGTTCTGTCTGCAGGGGTGACAGATTGAAAAGCCATAGTGGAGGAGCTCGCCAAGCAGGATTTCCACCCTGCCAACCAAATCAAGACAAATATTGATATTATAGCTCATAAACAGCATGGCATTATGATTACCCTGCTGTTCAGCCTTGGAATATCACTGTAGTTTCCATGTATGTCCGCTGTGTGTGTCTATGTGAGAGAGAAAGAATGAGGGGACACATCTGCTCGCTGTGTCAGTCCATGCGAATTGGATAGAGACAGTGGCTTTGTGATGTGGTGCAGCTACTGTACAGTATTGATTCCAAAAGCTTTTAGCGCATGGCTAATTTTCCATATGGGGCCTCTGCATGTGGCCACAGGGCTGTGGATGGGTCAGGCACTGTTTTGTTTACACTGAGTGGCTAATCCGTGTGAGCTGGCTGTGTATGCGCGCGCGCGCGTGTGTTTGTGTGTGTGTGTGTGTGTGTGTGTGTGTGTGTGTGTGTGTGTGCGTGCCATGGAGAGACAGAGTGAGATTGTGCATGTGTGTATGGCCACCGCAATGAATTAATTAACAGCAATTTTAAGTCCAGTCTCAGTTTTGGTTAACATATTTTCCGTATTGCTCAGCATGCAGTACCCCCCTCATCAATACCAGTGTTCAGTAATGTACTTCAAGACTTTGTGGTTCTTGACTACAAGACATGCTATATACTGGGCTTCTTCAAAATAACTGCTTGGAGTAGAGGATGACCTCTGGTAACAGCATCAGCAAAGTTTCCCAACCTTGCATTAGAGCATATAGAAAGTCCTTGGTAATGCCTCCTCATATAGGGTGTCAAAACCTTTCCTCTTTTGATTAAGGAACAAGCTTTGTTCTATACAGTGCACTGCCTAGTCTTTTCCAGAAGATGTTAATCCTGTTAAACACGAAGCTGCCTTGTCAGTCACGTTCAACCTGCCAGCTGGACTTGTAGAGGAGAGCAAAAGTCATCAGTGTCCAGACCAAAGCAAATCCACCAGCTTCCTCTCAGTATCCATCAGAGCACTGTTAGGAGTTGTTAGCATAGCCAGATGATGCCAAAGGCACTGAGCCATCTATCACACATTCAGCATCTGCCATTATGTGAGGGCCCAGCAAGCAGCCTCTTTGGTTTTGACAATGTTGCTTCTAATGCCTCAGCTACACTCTTCCAGTTCCTACAGACTCCAACTCTCACACTGCAGCATCTTCCCCTGATGGTCCATTGGTGGTCCAACCCAGCCGCGGGTAGCACACAAAGAGATACTGCTTTTCAAAAGCCTTGTCCTGGTGCAGGGAGAAGGCACCACAACTCCAGTGCATTTACTGGCAGACAGTGACAGTGGGAAGAGAGAGACAGGCAAACAAACAAAAAGAAAACCTAAAAATCAATTCAGATTACAATTAAATTCTATGAATCTCTGTATCTAATTCTCACCCAGTTATATCATATTATTCACACTTACTCAAGTCAAGTATGGAGTGGACTTCTGAAAAATTGCTATTCATCATATTTATCTTATCTTTAAGTGAAAAATGGATGTCTGCTCTCTTCTCAGGTCAGCTCTATTGAAAGACGAATCAGCCTATTACACCTGGTAGCCTGAGAAATCTCTTCTAACATACAGGTACTGCAGAGCACCAAAGCAGGCAGCTAAAAGCACATTCTCCTTTTTTGTTTGATGCTTGTCAGCCTTACCAATGAATTAAATGAATTACCTTCTTTCGAATTCACCACGAGAGGGAGAGAGGTAGCAAGAGGTTTGAAGATGGAATGAAGGAAAATGTTTTAAGGGACAGAAAGATAAAGTGAGTGTGTATCAGCATGTGTGTGAATAAATGTGGCCCTGGGTGACTTCAGTTTGTGAGTGGCCATGACATTTGCTTTACCAGGTGTAGAGGAGCGTGAAGCAGACTCTGATGGGGTCTGTGAACAGTTATCACATTTACTCCAGGCCACAGGCTATGTGGATGGTTTGTCAAAGCTGACTGTATGTAATGCTCTCCCTCCCTCTCTCCCACCTTCCTTTTCTGTCGTCACTCTGCCGCCCTCTCTTTTTCTTTCACGCTCCCTTTCTCTCTACTTTTTTCTTGGCCCACTGACTGTCTCAGCCACATCCTCTCTGACCCTCTCTGCTTCATGCTACCTCAGCCACCGTGCTTACCTTTATCTTTCTCCCTCCCTCTGCCCCAGCCTCCTTTTCTTTCCAGTGTGGATGTCTTGGAGGGGAACAGGTAGGGCTGGCTGATGGCTTGCAGTGGATTTCAGTAGTGCTTGTGAAGATCCTCATGTACAGTATGGCTCTATGGCAAGGGCTTTAAAAGCCTAGCGGATGTTTCAGATACGCGCATACATTGCACTGGATCCATGCACACACTGCTATGGTCATGAATTATTCACTTTGTTTTCACTGGGCTAGAGCGCAAGAGATGGGGTGAGAGGGGGCGCAGTGAAAGAGATCTGAGCTGAAGAGAGAGGAGGCAGTAGATGTTAGCTGAGGCATGGGAGCTAACCTCCTTATAATTCTAGTCCACTCTCTTAATGTTTCCAAGCCATGGCAGTTAGACAGAGAATCTGGACTGCAGTGTTAATCTATAGGTACGCTCATAGATCTAAAAAGGTATCAGACATAACACATTACACTAAACACATAATTGAATACCTGGTGAATTTTGACACATTGAAGTTATAAAGATGCTTAATGACGATGTTGAATTATCATCCAGCCCTGGGTATGCCAATGTCATTTTTTCAGGCCAGATTAAAGGTCCAGCTATTTCATTAAGCAGTTGAACCACTCCCAAGTTCTGGTCATTTATCTAAGTTGTGCAGTTTTCTGTGGGATGTCATGGAATTAAACTTATATATGAAAGTAGGTTTCTGTATAGATTACTCATACTGCGGCAAAAATAAGCTGCAACTTTTCATTACTGGTAAATCTACCGATTGTGTTTATAGGGTAATCAGATGGTGGAAAATAGTCACGGCAATTTCTGACAGACCAAGGTGATGTTTTCCATTTTTTTTCTTACCAACAGTTCAAAATCTTAAACCGTTCATTTATCAGTGAATTTCAGTCAGAGAAAAGCAATGGATCCTTTCATAAGTGAAGCTGGAAACGGTGAATGTTTATTATTTTAATATTTACAATTAGTTGATGAAAATTATTTCAGATTTATTTTCTGCTCTGTTAATCCTTTTAGTTCACCAATCACTTCAGCTCTGGTTGTAGAATTACACACTCATACTCATCAATACGCCAGAGTTAAATCTCAATCTGAAATATTTCACATCCTTTAGAATAGACTATTGAAGCCTGTGAACTACACTGGTGAAAATTAAGGTGGATAAAAAGGTATACTGCATATCAACCCCAAATCTTTGTTCCCTGACTTTTTTTTCTTAGCATTTCTCCAGCCAGATAACTCGTTCCCTGTATGTAGATCTCTTCAAGTGCTGTTGCCTACAGAGTTTGTCCTTGTATGATGCAAGTAGAATGAAATCTCTCCCTGGCCCGGCCCCAGCTATCTAGGGGAATCATTGTTGTTTTGGCAAGCCATCTTAGGTCCCTTTACCACATTCCCAGAACTTAATCCTTCCAATTGTGTAATCTGCTGTTATTTATTATGCACTTCATGTACTCATATAATTCTAGATATATCAGTTATTTTGAAAAATTCAAGTGTGTGCTTTCTGGCTGCTGATATTAAATTGTACACAAGTTAAAATTGTGACTGAAACTATCTACAAACTACACTGTAATTTGTTGGTAATCCATTGTGCCAGTTTTAAAGTGTGTGGAGACCCATTTGGCGAGTACAGTAAGGGCAAAGAATCACTTTTTAAAATGTGAATATTGAGCTATACTACAAGGGTTTTGGGGAAGAGTTGTCAATTTTCCTTGCCCTAAAGACCTGGCAAGCAAAAGTCGCATACAGGTAGAGTGATCCGCTAAATCCTCTAATGTATTAGGGCTACCTGCCATGCTCTTTCTCAAATGCTAATGGGATTACATACTGTAGAGTGTCCAGTAGTGGCAGGGCAATCACATGGAAGCCTCTAGTGCAGGGAAATACACACAGTTCAACATCTGCTGGGTAAGTAGAACATCTAGCCCACAATTTTCAGTGAGTGCATTACTTACAATGATTTAAGTCCATATATTCTTTTAACCATGCGATGGGGTTAATTTTCTTAGCCCGATATCTTTCCAAATAATTTGTATTTACCTCAGTTGAAAGCAAACACGTGCCACCGAATTAGCACGTTGGCATTTGCAGTGAGACGCTCCTGTTCAGCCTTCAGTGTTCAGCCTGTCTTTGTAATGTTTCTTTGCAAATGCATCACAAATAAAGAGACCATCATAAGAGTGAATGATGAATGAAAAGATGTTTTGCTGCCTTTTCATCTTTACTAGTTAACCATTCAGCTAGGTAGAAAAAAAATGTTTAATTCACTGTGGCGCTCAAAGGCTACCATCAGCTGCCAACAACTTTGAAGGTGGTGGTTTTGCATAGACATTGTGAATCAGTCAATACACCTTAAATGTCAATATGACACCTTGACCATTCCTTGTTTTTATTGGCCCTCTTGCATGACATGAGCTTTAATGATGATCGGATCTTCAGGTTCTTAAAAAAATGTATACGAGTTTCATCTGGCTTGTGCAAACTGTGGTGGAGCGTTGTGTCCTCCCAAAGCCCTTCACCTATGTCTGTACCGAGCCCAGTCCCAGGCCACGCACGCTGCATGCTCTCATTGGCACCCTGAATGACTCACACAACAGGTGCTGGTTTCTCCCTATAGCCAGTCCGACTATGATGGGTTTTGTTGTACCTGGGTGGGATACGCACACTGGCAGTTATAGTGAATATCAATAAGTAATAAAAATGTATCTAACTTAATGATAGCTAGTTGAATTTTCTTTTTCTTTTCTTTTCTTTCTCTCTCTCCCCCTCTCACTTTAGCAAGGTGTCACACTATCCATCTTTTCAAAGTAAAAGTCCTCTGCAGAGTCATGTAATTGTGACTTCATGACATTGCAGTGGTGGCAATAATTTTGCAGCAGTGGGCTGCCGCTGCAAAATTATATAAGAGAATATAATATATATAGGGAAAACACTGAGCTATTCTTTGTTTGTGTTTACAGGTCTTGATATCAACAGTGTGATCAGCAGCAATGTGTGTTAACATTCTTGCAGCTTGTATTTTTGTGGGTTTCACATTATGTGCGCGTTTGTGTGCATACCTGCATGTGTGTGTCAGTTCAAGTGCCCACATTATCTTGGGTAACAGCATTTTCAGCGCTTTCATCACTTGTATTCTCCCCGAGGTGCTTGCTTTAAATTCCACCCTACTGTCTTGGTCAACTTGAACAGTGATGGCACCGAGAACACAATGGCAATGGAGCAGAGCACTGACTTGAGCTCACAATTAATAATTTACAGCCCTGCCACAAATGTTTCATGGTACATTTTCCTTGCATGAGAAACTCGTTTGTTAAAAGGGTGAGCTGTGTAACTGGCAATATTCAAGCCCTTAATTATTTGTCTTACACACCACACAAAGATCGTGCACCCATCTCCTCTGATGAGCATTTCCACTGTTATCTTGAGTCCTTGGTTCAATTGAATATGACAGCATGAACTGAATAGGCCAATGCCTTTAAGCATGTTGCTCGGTCAACATGAAAACAACACATCTTTTGTCATAAAACATGACAGTCACAGACCAGAAGTGAAGGTCAGATCATGTGTTTAGCTCTTAATCACAGTCCCAGTGTCAGGGCTTCACAGGGCTTTCATGATGAAACAGTGAATGAAAAATAAAAAAAACAGCCTTTATACGAATGAAAAACTCCTACACTCTGTCTGTGTATCCCTGTGTTTACCACGGAACCATTTGATCAGCAACACCCCCCACAGATAGATAAAGTGAAGCATGAAGGCCAAATTCTGCCCAACATTGATCTGAACAAACAATGCCCCCCCCCCCACCCCCCACCCGTGCTGTTCTGACGTCACCAGGGTCAGTACACTACAGCAAAAGCAACTGTGTGTGTGCGCGTGCGCAGCATTGTCGCACTACAAGCATTATAGCATCAACATGTGCAGAGTTCATTGTCAGGTGTTACTGGAGATGTTCACGCACATTTGATGAATTGAGCATCTTAAAAAGATTTCAAACTGAAGCGAGAATGTTAAATTGATGTCAGCAGTCACATTCATTAGGTAACAGTGTTGCTATTAAAACTATTCAAAGTCAATAACAAACATTTTTATACTAATGGTTGGTTAATCCTCACTGTCAATTCTGCTGTTTGTCTAAGTTTTGCTTTTATCTATTTTGTTCTATTTAAAGACTGAATGTGCCTCTTTTTTAATTGCATTAGGGTTATCTTTTGTGCAAATCACAGATTAAAGTTAAATAATTTTACACCGGTCTATGAATATATTTCCTTCAATCTTGCTTTATCTCTGTATCTCTTCACAGTTTTATATTTTAAGTTCCCTTGGTACTTATCTTCTCTTTGTGTTTTTGCCCTCCATCTCTCTGTAATCTCCTATTACCTCCTCCTCTTTGCCCATTCCCTCTCTGCCACCCTCCTTCCCTGCCTCTCTCTCCCTCCCTCTTCTCTCTCCCAGGCGACTGATGCACACTACAAGCTGTGTGTGCGTGTAGTGTGAGCCAGAGTCATCGCGTGTGTGTGTATGCTTGTGTGTGTGCGTGTGTGTGTGAGGGTGTGTGCGGAGAGAGAGAGAGAGACATAGACTAAGCCCCTAACACGGAGCATGCTTCTGCGTCCGGCAGCCGGCAAACATGAGCCACCCAGCCCTCCACGGCAGGACCAGCAGCAGCAACAGCACACACACACACACACACTTACACACCCTTACACACACGCAGCAAACGGCAGCCAGGGGGCCAGCACTGACAGCGGCAGCTCCCGGGAAGAGGACAGCGTCGTTCCTGTTCCTGTCGGTGTTCCGGCTTTCCGTCCCGGTGCACAGCGGAGCCACAGTGCAAGAGCACCCATGGAGGAGCCGACAGGCAACACCGTGGTCATCCGCATTGGTATCCCAGACCTACAACAGACGGTAAGAGCTTGTTCTGTAGCCACTGCTGAAGAGGGGATAAAAGAGAGGGAAGCTGCCTCTCCCCCTGCCTCTCTGGCTGGGTGCTTTCTGCCTTTCTTCTGTCTGCTTCATGGATTTAGCTCTATTTCTTTTAAACATCTTCAGTTTTCTCTCCTCTTTCTCTTTCTTTACCATCCTTTTTCATCCCATCCCTCTTCTTTCTCTTTTCCCTCTCTTTCTGTGTTTGGTATGCATACTTCGTGGCTGTATTTGCTTGCTGGCTTCTGGGGGTTCCACTCCCCCCTGCCCACTGATGTCTCACTAATAAATCTAACTCTTCATTAACTGGGCTTCAGCTGACTTTGACAACTGGCCACTTAGGATGAGAGCAGGAGAGGGAGAGAGGGAGGGGAGAGAGAGAGAAAAAGGCATCAGGGATAAAGATGGCTATGAGAGGCATTGTAAATCCACAGGAAGACACAAAGTAGAGAATCAAGATAGTTATACCTGAACTGTGGAACTTTACCTCATCCTCTGTCTCTCTGTCGCTGCTGTTCCTCTGTGCTGAGATCCAATCCCACATTCTTCTCACTAACTCACTAGCCTGTGTCTTTTTTGTATTGCATGCACTGGAAAAAAAGGCTGAACCATTAGACTGTGACATTGATCCTTTCTTCCCTTTATTTTCCCATTTTCAGTATGGAGTATGCACTGTCCGTCTCTTCACAAAATCACTGTGATCATACTCAATTGCGTCTGTCTATATTTTTAGCTGCAGAAGGTGGTATGGAACAGGGCACATGTCCAGACCCTAAGCTTCATGTCATTCATTTTTCAAGCTCTGCTATATTAGTTCATAATGAATTATTGTAGCTGTGTTTCTTTTGGCTACTCCTGTTTCAAGTGTTTCATTCTTTACTGTGAAGTAAGGACAGTATTCCCATTAAAATGTCCTTTACAACTCATGGGTTAAATTTATCTTGAACAGAACGTGATGGCCTGGAACTGCACATAAATGCAGAGAAGAAGAAAAATGTTACCCATCATTGGCTGGAGAATAAAATGGAGTGTTATTAATTCTACATATCTCTGACCTCATATATTTTCTTTCTATCTATCACTCGCAGCCAATCTCCATGACAGCATTAAGTTATTATTACTAATGTGCCTCTGTGTCAACTCACCCCGCCTCTTCTGCTCTCACGTTTCCAATGGAAATGTCCTCTGCTAATGGTATAGCAAAATAAGGTGCTCAGTTGGCTTTCTATAGGTGGCTTAGTTTGAGGGTGCTTTTGATTCCTTCTTGAGACACTGGTGGCAAAGGGAAGAGGCTGTTTTTGTGTTTGTTATTGTTGATTACCTCATTGTTGTTGAGTACTTGGCTGAAATGACCCATTGTATCTTAGTGAGGCTCCTGTGCTGCATGCCAGGAATAAAGAAAGGAAATAAAAGGAGAGCAGTTGTAAAGAAAGCAGAGAATTCCCCAAAGGTGCTGCATGATCACTGTCTGTGAACAAAAACGGTTTTCAGTCAAGCTCACACACTTGCACACGCACACAAAACTCACACACTCTAGCCTGCAGGTACAGTATTTATCATATAGACCAGAGGTCCCCAAACTTTTTCCTGTGAGGGCCACATAACTTTTCCCTTCTCTGATGGGGGGCCGGGTTCAGTTTGTAACAGAAAAAGTGTGACGATCGCAGGGGTGCCTAAACGTAAAAATGTATTGTTTTCTAGAAAGCCACACATAACCAAATAACCCTTTCCGGGTTCTTCACAGAAAAAAAAGTCAGGAAATAAATAATAACACTATTAATGAAATAAATAATAATAGTTCAGGGGGCCGGGCCAAATGTGGGGGCGGGCCGTATCCGGCCCGCGGGCCTTAGTTTGGGGACCACTGATATAGACACACACAAAGTTGTACTGTTTACATGCACACATATGCACACCTCTTGCATGCATGCACATTTGTGAGTGAGTGCATGCATGTACACAAACTTGCACACATGCCCGTAAGTCCTAATCCAATTACCATGGGACTTCCCTTAATGTGGTTATGTAATGTAAAGATGCTCATTAGTTTCACTTTCAAGGAGTCACATGTTGTCCCATATACCATAACCATGACGCAAGAACACATATGGAGTGACAGACAGAAAGACTAACAGAGCGAGAGCCTGAAAGTCTGACGGACAAACAGAACCAGATGACAGATGGCCAGACTCTGACAGTTTGAATCTTTTATGGAGCAGTCAAAAGTGACTTGTGTGTACTCTGAGTGAGCAGGAGATTACACTAGAATAGTCTGCCTGAAGTAGGATTACACATATCCTGCTGTGTCTCAAGCCTGGATCAGGAGAATGAAGCACCATGCAAAGATCACACTAGGCCACACTTTTCCTTTTTAGCAGGAGAGAATGGAGCGCCTGACCCGTTTTGTCAAATTTATGATATCAATATAAAGGTGATCTCAAAGATAAAACCCAGTCCTTGTATTATACTTAGTGTTTGGTTAGGTGGTGAAATGGAATAAACTCTGGTGGTGAAAAAAAAAGTTTGACTTGGCATTGCGAAAGTTTTGACTTTTTGTCAGTTAAATCTAGTCAATTCCACTTTTTCCACTAAGAGGACTTCCAGTGAGCAGGCATATAAAATTCATAATGGGGAAATGGGATGGATTTGTTGGTGATTTAGACTTAAGCAAAGTCTATTGTTACATAAAAGTTTTGCACCTCAGTGCAATTTTAATTGAAGTACTGTGTCTTGGGAGTAGGACATTGTAAAGTTGTATTAGCAGTTGATACTGCCATTTGTTCAGTCAGACTGTTGGGCAGATTATTTGCAAAGATTGTCTTTTATTTTCGGATCATGGGTACCATTTGTCATTTATCATATCCAACTCCACCATTTCAATTTCTATGATTGGAGCTAAAAGAGACAGCTTCCCAATACTGCTAATGGGTGTCATTCATCTCTCAAGAGGAGAGGGAGACACTGAAATAAATAGTCTGCCCCACTACTCTCCACCTGCATTCATCCTTATTCTCCATTTGCTTCTTGTGTTGCCTCTTTTAGTTCATCGTCAAAAGGTATTTTGCTGTCAGAACTATAACTGTGTGATGATGGTCTTTCTACAAAATGAAAAAAATCCCTATTCAGGCTAATATGTGCCTTCCTCAAGTCTGGATACTCTTCAAACTACCCTATAAACCCATGAGTGTGAGGGTTCTCTGATATTGTCTGAGCAGTTTATTTTCAGGAGCCATTTTACTAGTTTACTCATGGATGCTTCATGTTTCATTCAAGACACTGGCCTTGATGCTTACTAAACCCTTCTTTTTCTAGCTGGCATACAGTCTCTGGATGCTGGAATATGGATAAAATTATTTTGTGTACTGTGACGAGTTGCCTGTATTAATGAGAAGATTTTTAATGTTATTGATGTTCAAGTGATCTTCGTGTAATCAACTATCTAACTAGAATGGTACTCAGTAGAGTGCATACCTCTGCCAAGCCCAAACAGTCCTACACATCTGTCCAGCTCTTATAATAGAAACATAAAAGAAAAAAGAGAAATTGACAAACATTTTTGAAAAATGCCCTATTTCGCAATGTTTAGGAAACTGTTCAAGAATTCCTGGATCCGACCCTTAAATCAGATGTAAAAATGTAACAGATTCTTGCTAGAGCGCGTACCTATGCCAAGGCCAAACAATCCAACTCATGTCTGTGAGATTGAAATTTTCATCTGCAGCTGGATCTCCAAATTGCAGAAGTAATAGATGTCAGCACCATAAATATGCCACATCAAGATCCATCCATTAGTTCCTAAGAAATTGCCGAAAATGTTGAAAAATGCCTTATTTCCAAATGTTTAGGAAAGTGATAAAAAAATCTTGGATCTGACCCCTTCATTTCTCATTTAGTTTATTTATTAAGGGGTAGTGCCCATTAATCAATATGACTGCAAATAAGGCATTGTTGGCCAGCTGGCTAATTTTTAACTCCAGTCCTTTGGCGAGATGTTTTAAGAACCATCAACACAATGAAATTTCAGCAACAACGTAGACATAAACATAGGCCATGCAAAGCAACTGGCATCAACAAAATATTAGGACACTAACGAACACTATTTTGGTGTATATATAGCCATGCAAGCAGCATGAGGCAACAACAACATACCGACATGCAGAGCAGCAATGAGCAGTAGTTATGAATAAAACAGAGTAATCAGTCTGTTGGTATTGCTAAAATGTTAAAAGATGCCAGTAAAAAGAAGTGGCAGAAGTAAAATTGTATTATAAGCCAGACATACACATCATGCAGCACAAAGTTATAAAACACGCAACACAGAACTGCAAGACACAATTGTAAGAGAACTTATCAGGTTGTTAATAAAATATTTATTCACGTATTCACCAGGAATACTGCAATGATGGTAAGAGTTGGGCTTTCTGTCTAACATCTCGAGAGCCTGCTTGTACAGGGAATAGGCTTCAGTGCTGTGCCTTTGCTTGAGGCCAGCTTGTCATACAGTATTTTAAGTGAGGGATGATCATTGCATGATGTATATGCTTTTGCTGTTGAGGTTGTTGGGCAATTACTTTTATATAATTAAAATTTGCCAGGTTGTATGTGGTTATTGGTCGGTTCAGTACTTCTTGTGTAATCATGTTTACAAACAAACAAACAAACAGGTGAAAACATAACCATCTTGGCAGAGATTAACACTTAACTTAATTTTGTGCTTATTTTAGTGCAAAAAAAATACTGCAGAGGCAGCAGGGTTACAACATTAAAAATGAGCCAACAACTAGTTGTGAGTTGTGCAGATCTTTTCCTTCCACTGCATTAGTAGACCCTTAGTGCTCCCTTAGTAATCTGGAGACAGAGTTTATTTAAGAAGAACTAAAATTACACAAAGCATAGATTTTAGTTTGAATGGCTACTGTTTTTGACATGGTATTGGAAGATGCTTGTGTTTGAATAACTGGTTGGTTAAAACAGAATCTGCTTCCAGGTCCTCTCTCGGCCAACTTACCCAGTGAATATCTGATGACGGGTAGGGCTTATGTGATGGCCTTGGATCACGTTCTTTCCACTGAGCTGACAATTGAGTCCTTACTTACCTATAAAGGAATTGGGATTGCTTGTGTAATCTCAGGTTCTCGTAGCCATTCTGTTTCCAGCACCTGCTATGTAGCCTTCTAGTTCCAATTATCCTTTTTTTATAACTTAACTGCCATCTGCTCACAGTTGGTCAGAATAACATTTTGATATCATTGTTGTAGTTCCAGGTAAGGTAGATCAGTTTGCCAGTTGTAGGCTTTCCTGTAGTCAATCCATGTTCAACATTGTTCTGCTTTAGCAAGTAGAGTGGGAGCCTGCTGTTACTAACTAGTTCACCCATACTGCTGGTGGGGCTGACCCTGTTCAGTCGATAGATAGATTGGTTGGTTGATACGAATGTGTGAATACAGTGGCTGAAAAAATGTCTATTTCTAGGAATTACATGTTTGATCCAGCAACTCTTTTAACCAAATACATTATGTACAGGTTTGTCACTGTAGAATGGTTGAGTTGAGACAAAAATTGCGAAATGAGTATGCTGTCTTCAAATGATTAAAAGCAAAATCCTGTGTTATATATATATATACACTCAATAATTCATAGGTTATGGGTCCAGGTCTGGATCCAGACAATGGTCCTTCTAGTGACCTCTGACCTAGTCACTAACTGTGTCCAACTATAAACCAATACACTTAATTTGAGTGCCGGGCAGCTGAAGAGCTGAAATATGCTACAAAACTGAATAAAGCTAAGGAGCTGCAGATTCAGGAGACAATTCTCTGTAGGTTCATCACTAAAACCCCCTTTAGGCCCCCTTTAGACCTAAAACATGACAAACAAATAGCAATTACACTTGGATAAAACTTTTAATTAATTGGTCAGCAAACCAAACTGTACTTGGTGGTTCAAGGAAGAAATTAATAACAAACTTTTCTCCTGTCCTTTATTGCATTGATTTAAAACTGTGATGGATAATAATAAACGTGTTTAGGAAATGTTATAGAATGGAAAAACTAAAATAAAATTGCATACATTTTTGCTTGGTTGAGGACAGCCCTTGATACTAGCCACTGCCCTTTGTTGTTAGGTTCTTTAAGGAGCAGGTGGGACTCAACTCAAGCCCTCATGGTATCCATTTATTCTTGTGCCTGTTGAATGCTGCTTTGATAGTGACCGACTCCCACTCTATGAAATTGTAGTGGTGTTTTTTCACATTTGTTAATCATCACATACCAACAATGCTCAGTGAGTGTTTCTCTCATATGGGCTTCCCATTTTGTTCGGTTTCAGCTCTTGCTGGGTCTCACCATAGTGCTGCACTGCAGCTGGTTTTGCACCGTAGATTGTTCTTTTGACATCAGAGCATTTACCGTTTTGGCTTGTGCCTCTCTGGTGTCTTTCATTAGTCTGGCCGCCAGCACTGTGAACCTTTTGTTTAGCAGTCTCCAAGGGCCTTAGTTATGGGCATCCAATTGTATGACTGCAGTACCCATGAAGACCTGTTCTTGATTGTTACACTTTCAGTTTTTCAAGCAGGACACTGGTTATACCTTACGTTCTTGTGCCTATGGCTGACAAATTATTCTCAGGTATGGTAGAAGTGGCGATTTTCTTTCAAGTACTCATCGTTTTCCAGTTATATAACATCTTTATTTTTCCCCATTTTAGAATTTTCAGTCATTCATGTTGAGTTTCGAAAGTATGTAGATAACGGTCCCATCCTTATTCGATTTTTTAGATTTTGGACCTTGTGTGTTTGTCTGCCTATAACTGTTCACACATATGTAAATCTACAGTATTTATGTTTGCATGTATGTTTTATGCATGTTATTTGTCTCCTAAACACATTGTTTCATGTCTCATTATGTCTCACTTTGATTCATTTCGTTATTTCCCTTTATTTTTTTCTTTCCCGCTGCCCTCTCTGTCTTGCCTCCCTTTCCACTGTCTTTCATCCACACTTCATGTCTTTTTCCCTGCTTTCTGACTTGAGCCTTACATGCAACAGTAGTTTGACAGTTCCTCCAAATACTCTCACACACACAGATTGACATATGCAGTGTTGTATCCGTGATTGGTGGGCACCTCTCTGGAAAGCCTCTCACGTCCCAGTTTTGCTATTTTTAGCTTCATTCACAGTGGCAGCATGGGCACAAGACGTGGCTAGCATACTCCTACCTCCATCTGCCCACAACACACCCATCAAGGGAGAGAGAGAGATAGAGAGAGCGAGAGATGGAGAGAGATTTGACCCAGTGTAACGCCCCATCCTCTTATTCTCATCACACTTCCCATTCATCCCTCTTTCTTCCTAGATCTCCCTCCATCTGTCCATCAGGTTCTGCCCAAAGAGAGATAAAGTAGAGAGGGGGTGAAGGGTGGAAACAAGAGGAGTGTAATTTTATGGCAGATCTGACAACATGGCATGCCTTTATTCCAAACTCCCATATGCTGGTACAGGCTTGTGCTTTCTTACACGTATTAACAGTCTTATATTAGGGAACTGGGACAATACTATGTGATTGTGATGTAACAAGAGAATAAATGCGGTTTTGGGGACAGTGCATTTGGATTCTAATCAATTAAATAATAAAGCAATTAATGTTTGTTAGTGGATAGGCAATTCTCATTTATCTCTGTGATTGGTTTATTGATCCACTCACCTTTTGGGTTAACTCTATTATATAGCTTCTACTTTGTTTTTTCTTTTTTTTCTTTCCCTCTTCACGATTCCCCTGTTCTTTGTTGTTTTTCTGTCTTTGTTTTCCTCCATCTCTTTCTCTCTGAGTCTAGTCTGAGAGGAGCCTGGGAATAGAATGAGACATTAATATTAGTCCAAGGCTGAGCTTTTGTTACAAGTCTGGTCTGGATATTCATTGTGTGTTTGTGCAGGGGGAACACCTATCTCCACTGTAATATTGTATCTATAACCAGAAAGCAGAGAACATTAGATTTTAATTCAGGATTTCTTGTTTTAGGCATTGGATAGCTTGTATAGCCACCACCAAAGGATGAGATCTTCTGAGTAGTAATTTATGAGACTTAAGCTGTCGCTCTGTCTGTGCAGTTGAACTAAAATTGTACATACAGTGGCAAACGCACTCAGAGAGCGTTTGAATTCGATCCTTGCAGTCAATACAATAACACCATACTCTCTACTTTGTTGCCAACAGGAAAAAGAGACCCCCAGACAATTTACACACTTCCAATTAACTGCACCACAAATAGTGCTCTGCTACATTCTTATTAACAGCAGGGGAGATCAGTCTCTTTTGTTTTATCCGTGGTGACACGAGTCTCTTAGCAGCAGTTCAGAGGTAAGTTACAAAGGTAGAATATCTTAGTTGTTCACTCTTCCTGCTTTATTATGGTCAAATATGAAAATAATTAAACTTAATTGCTTTTGGTTGCTGCTACAATCCTACAGCAAGCTTTACTCATAACTTAATTACACCTATTTGTCATCATTGGGTTTTAAATTATGGTGATCCACATTTAAACATGTTCATGTTCAGACGCTGGAGTAAGGTTCTCTTCGATAAGTGTTGGCAGGGACATAGCTTTAGCACAGAGCTACAATTTTCCAGAGACGGGGGACCAGAGACTCTTTTCATTCCCACTGGAGCTGCCTGCTTCTCCATCTTAACTTCATTAGGTCTCATGGATGCATATTGTGCATTCAGAGGTTGTAATTAGTGATACATTGTGGAAAAGCTTCATAATCCATACTGGGTCATTCAGGGCATATTAAAAAGACACATTTTACTGTTACTGAATTTACATACTTTTTAATTGTGAAGGTATAACATTAAGTATCTCTAGTTAGTATTACTCTTACCAGCAGTAATATTAAAGGTATACTGTATTTCTTTGCAAATCTGGGAGTGTGTGTGGGTATGGGTATTTGTGTCTATATGTTTGTGTGTCTGTGTCTCTATGAGTGTTCATATCTCATTGGTGACTGACATGAACTGTAGATCTTGTTGGCATATTCAGTCTCGCCTGTCAACAGTAATGGAGAAGAGGACTTTAATTGATATTGGTTGTGTGTGCTAGTGTGTGTCCATGTCTGTTTATGCATGCATAAAAACAGTGCAGTAGAGAGTGAGCCAGATTGGAAGTTGAGTACTGGAAAGAGAGAACCTGCCTCTCACTTCTGACATGTTAAATTGTCAGTTTATTAGGGACTCCTAGCTAAAACTGATGCAGTCCACACAAAAATCCTGCAATAAATTCTACCTTCATGATTGTTATAATGTTCAGTTTTTGTCGAAAGCGGTGTTGATTCAACAGTTTATATAACTGCATTGCGTAATGTTTACAGGTGTTTCTATTATTTTCTCCACCGCATCCAAATCAATGAGGGTAGGCTAAACAACAGACACACGTCTTTGTACATTGTGATACATTTCAACAGCACCACAATCTACGGTCTCCAAAATGACCATGACCAGTTAAATCAACACAGTTTCAACAAAAACTGAACATTATAGCAATCATGAAGGAAGTATTTAATGCACGACAGTTGTAGTAGACTGCATTCATTCTAGCTATGTGTTCCTAATAAACTGACAACTGAGTGTATATTTAATCAAACTGTGTCTATTTTTGTGTATCACTACTCTATGTGCACACATCTGTGCATGCCTCTTTTATATCATAGCCTCTGTAGCATTTTCCTTGTGACTCCAACTCCAAATTCAAGCCTCTGCTGAAGTAAATCTCTCGGAACAGCGGAAGAGCAGCTTGTCTCATGACTCCGCTCTGGTTGTGTAACATGTTGTTTGTAGTCAGCTTATGTGTGTGTGTGTGCGCGTGAGTGTGTATGTGTGTGAGTGTGTGGGTGCATATCTGCATGTAGAATTGTGTGTGCACTTGTTCAGTAATTATAGGTGATATTGATTACTCAAGTGCTTCCCGTGGCCAGTGTGTGTGTAACGGCTGAACAGTCACACCTTGGTGCGACATGTATGAATGTGTCATGACTTTGTGCCGCGGGGTGAACATTTCACTGTGACTCAAAAATGTAAATTTGTGTGTGAGATGAATTTAAATGTTCACTGAAAGGCAAAATGGTTGGTAACGTCATAATCCCAGCTCTATACTCAGCTGCCAGTTTATCAGACCCAGGTAAAACCAAAGCAGTCTCATAAAATTATTCCTACAATAAATCCTACCTTCTTGAAAGTTATAATGTTCAGTTTTTGCTGACACTGTTCCAGAGAGATGGTGGTTCAACTTTATGATTGTTTTGAAGCCTGTAGTTTGTGGTACCATTGTGTTGTATTAAGAAATGTTGCTAATATTTGGTCTAACCTCACTCATATGGGGTGATATGGGGAGATATTGGGTGGACAAAATATGAATGTAGGTTTGTTACACAGCTGCTTTATTGGTATGTGTTATTTTTAGTTAAACTGGCAACTGAGTGTACATAAGCAATTGCAATCTTAGTACTATTCTTGAAAAACTAAGACAAAAACAAAGATATTCATTCAGTAGTAAATATTAATGAAACTGATGTAATATTTAGTACTGTTATGCTCCTCTTTTAATCTAGCAGTAACAAATTTTTGGCATGTTAAGGCAGTTATGTAAAATGTAAAACAAGCTTTCTGAGGAGCAGCAATAGTGCATATGAAATATGACAAACACAGCTGTGATAGAAGTAAATGGCAGAGAGTAAATTCAGGAATGTGAAATGGCATCTAAATGCATAAACTATTTAGAGTGTATATGGAGATTTTTAGAAGGGTGAAGGGTCATTTAAATAATTAAACCTATTTCAATCCCATGAAATCATGTCCCGTTACTCTTTGTTGTTTTGCATTTGCATTTTGACTTCCATCTTGTGTTATTAGTAATAGAATTTATAATTTGATGAGTTTGACCTTTTACAGTTGTTTTACATTAATGACATTCAATCATCTAATGTGGGCTAGACACATAGATGAAATAATTTACTCAAAGACCTGGGAGACGCAATTTGCCTCACAAAGAGTGAAATCTGCCTTTTACTATTTCATAATACCTGTGTGCTGAAAAGAAAGACGCTCTGTGACTGGCAGTGAGTGCCAAAACAGGGACAGTAGAAAATGAATGTAAAAGAAGAAAACACATTTTTTTTGTTATATATTGTGGTATTACAGTCCTTCCCATACGACATTCATTTCAGTAGTTTCACCTGTGCAAAACAAGGAAATGTGAGTTCAATTAATCATTTTAAAGAGGAGAAGGACTGTTAAGATCAAATACTTGTGGAAATGCACTGCAAAGAGAACCCATACAGTGTCTGTTGGACGGATAACCAGGATGACAAAGCAGGACATCAAAACTGTGATGCCTCTGACTTGTGGGCAAAGGAGGTTGGCAGTGACATTTAAAAAAAGTCCCACAATGGATATTGGGCGTTGATGTGTCACCATCATGACATGGGTTCAGACGTGTTTTCAGCAGGTACACTTCAGAAAACAATCCAGCCATACCACACGAGAGCCTTTTACTGATCTTGTCATTCCTGAGCTGCACCGGACGACTCTGGGCTTGGATGACAGTGGATAGTTGATGCAATCGATAAATTGAATGCTTAAAAATTGGAATGCTTATTTGATGTCATCCACTTTAATTTTTAGTCCAAACCAATTTTCCAATATTCTTTAAATGTCCCGGAGATGTTGTCATTATCATGCTGTTTTATTAGTATCGTTTTTAATAGATTAATAAGTTTACCATAGAAAAAAGGAACATTTGTACAAAGACTGATGTTGTCTTTGAAAATGGAAGAGGCATTTTCAATCAAATGAACTGTGGCATTGCTGCACAAACGGGCAGATATAGTGACAAGCCTGCTGTCATATTCAGTAGTGGTTGAAGACACTGATACGCTCTAAAAGCTTTAACCGACAACCCTATTGGCCAGTTTGAAAATTCAGCAAGTTTCCTTGGCAACCAGCTAGGGTGCACTGCTCCTTGGCACGCCCTGAGAGTAACTGGCTGATGATATGCAAATTTAAGGAAACAGAAGCTAAAGTGAAAAGAGAGAGGTTGAGAGGCAGGATAAATCTGTCCTGGGGGGGGGTTCTTTCTTGAAAATCTGCATGAACTGCATACTGTAAGTTTACAGTGTGTTTACTGACTGCAGACAGTATTGTGCTGCACCCGTCTGAAGTGCTTGTTAAGATGCAGGATAGCTCTCTGTGTCGTGCTGCTGTGGTCCGACATGGGAGGATGCAGAGAAATTAAGTGTATATTTAAAATGCAGTGTTAGTAAGATAGACTAAGGCAGGCAGAAAGTTTGGCACAGTGAAAGGACTAGACAGAGCTATTGAAAAACATCTCTGTAGCAACACCTGTTTCTAAGTACTCCGTGTTTGTTGTGGTGTGTGTTGTGTTGTGTACAGTACATGTGCATTTTTGTAGTCATGGAGTCCCCTCATTATTGACTAATTGTCCATTAGTGTCTCAAGTCTTTTGTACACAATTTATATTACTTTTCACCAATGCCACTGCAAGAACCGAACCATTTTAGTTCCATCTATGGTTGTGGGTCTGTGTGTAACAAGGTAACAGATGACAGTCGTAACACCACATTCACATGTAGAAATGCCAGATTCAGAAAGGAGAGCTCAATAAACCTTTGCAGTCACCCTGTGTTAGTGAAGGAGACTTTGTTGTACAAACAAGGCCAAATCCTGAATTTGAAGTGGCCGTCGGCGGCCACTGACTGGCGATTGCAGCCTGCTAGCTCCTTACAGATTCAGGTCCATGGTTCTCTGCAGATGAAAGATAAGGTTCCTCTGAGTGTCAGCATTTAAAGTTGCTCAATTTAAAGCTGTTAGAAGTACACATCTATAAGCTCTCCCTCTCTCCCTGGCTCACACTCTCTCTAATACACTCCCTCTGTTCCTCTTCTGCAGTAGTACTCTCTCTCTCTCTCTCTCTCTCTCCCTCTCTCTCCCTAGAAAGTCCCAAATCCCTGTCTGAAATCCCTCCTGTGTTCACTCATTCACTGTTCATTATATAATGGACTCTCAATAGTTTACTCAGTAGTGAACAGTAAATTAAGATTTCAGACACTTATGATCATCATTTTCGGACAGCTGTTGAGTTGTACACCTGTAACCTTGGCATCTATAAAATGCGACATATTGCATATTATCAGACTCAAATAAAATGGCAGACAGTAAATATACTAAGGCTGGAATGACGCTTCAACATAATCCATTATATATATATAAATATGTAGATTTGTGTGCAACGCATTGATGCATCGCACTGTCTACATTCATCCCGTTCATTATGGCATCTCACACTCACTGGTCGTTATGAAAATGAGACCTCATGCCAAAAAGCTCAACCTTGGTCGTCCAAAGTGTGGGAATTCATTAAACAGAGGCCTAATAAAATGGCCCTCAGCACACTTTTTAAAACTGAAATGGCACACCACAGCAGTACAATTGCTATGAACGAGCATGTCAGAAGAAAACATTCTGGTGCTGTCTGATCTCAAAAAGATGAGACAGCAGTGTATTCATTTATTACACTGAGTTTTGTCTGAAAATTGCTTGATATCAGTTCCTGGGAGTGATCCTTGAGTCCTTATCATGTGTTTTAGACAAGAACTCAATGAAGACTCCCTAGAGCAAATGGCTATAATGGTAACGCCACTTTCCAGTCACTAGCAAGTTGTCTGCAGTTTGTTTATGCACAAATACATATATAAAACTTAACGAGGTAGATTTCCATTAATGTTACACTGTTAGTCGCTGAAGCAACCGTTGACAATTAAATAATACAGGTGCATTTCTGAATCGCCACAAACCATTGAAGTAAAACATACTCAACAATATCTATGGTAATTTGATATGATAAAGTAAACACATTTCCTAATTGGGTCTACATCCATAAATAAACTCTTGTGATGAATAGTACCATTTATGATGGGAAATTTTTATTTGTAAAATAAGTATTTCATGAGAAAATACTTGAATATAAGGTTGAGAGATTGATATAGAGGTTGTGGTTATTTTTTTATTGGTAAGTTAACCAAAGAACTACTCGAGAAATCAGGAACTAATCAGTAGTTAAATAATCGTTAGATTAATCAAAAAACTAATTGATATATTAATCAATACAAAAAGTAATTGTTAGTTACAGCTTTAACATATAGTGTTCTGTTTAGTAAATAGGGAGTGATTTCAGACATAACCAGTGTGTCCTGAATCTTTACCTTGCGAGTGCTGCAGTAACTGAGTGGGGATTAGAGACTTTCCTGTGCATAGCTGCCTAGCTAGTGTCTACCATCCATACTGATAGCCTGGATGTGAGGCATTTGAGTAACATCAGTAAATTATAGCATCTACTGATGCATGCTAAGTGTTTAGGGGAGATCTGTTAGCTACACAAAACATGCTGGTTTACGTTCTCCCCCCTGTGAACTGCATGAATCTCTGCACGCACATGGCTCACACGTCGCACCACCCACCACCACAGGTAAATTCTCAGCCAGGGGAAACACTGTGTCAGTCATGATACTTGTTAATCAAATTGTTAATTAATGATAATCTCTATGGTTTATTGCTGTGATAGTATTAAATGTAGATTATCCACATACACTTTTGCTTTCTGCTCTTGTTTTCTTGACAACAGCCCACTTCAGCACAAATTAAACTCAACTATTCATATCAAATGGACAGTATGAATTACTCACCATTGTCCATAATTAGGGAAAGTCCAGCCTCAGCACTTTCTGTGTGAATAGAGTGTATAGTGTGTGTTCACAGTGTCTTTCAAGGTGTCTGAATCTTGATGGTAGCCCATTAATCCGAGTTAATTGAATCAATGCTGTTTTCCCCTCCTTGTCTCAGGGGTGCAGGATGGTAATAGTTCAGATATAAACCCTGGGGTGGTGTGTTCATTTTATGCTATGGGATTTGGGGATAGACTAGAAAGTCCACTGTGTATAGACCCACAGTTAGTTTCCTGTAGCCAGTAAGGCTTAAGATTAAAGAAGGAGACTTGTTCACGGTATTTAATTGATAATACCCCATATCAAACACATTGTGTTACATGTGAGCTCAGCTGTAGTATGTGATTACTGAAAGAGGTGAAACAAATGTGTGTGGATGTTGACTGTGATGGACTCAAATGGAAACACGCTGTGTTTGTATTAGTTTGTCTGTAGCCAGATGTGTCCTCATGACATGTTCACTTGTAACAGCAATGTTTCATGGTTGTCTTGCTGCATGCAGAGATGGGAGAGTGAGAGGGAGTGTTGTTTGTTAGGACCATAGGTGTCTGAACATATTTCACTGATCTTATTTAATATTGATTTTGGATTGATTTCAAAGTCTGAGTGAAAGGCCACGCACTAAAAAAAAATAAAAATAAAAGGAATAAGAAATAAGATCTGTGTGACATAGGTGACGTACAGACTACCTACCAACTGCCAAAGCTGTGTCTAAGAAGAAGTAATTCTTGCCTTTTCAGTCTTTGGCTTCGAAAAATGAGATTGAAGGATTCGGCTCTGATCCATTGCTCAACTGTGTCACATACAGCTAATGAGCCTAAACAGAGAGTAAAGAACGGCTGTAAGATATTGGGACATTGCTTGACTGAGCGTGTCTGCACTCTACACACAAGTGAACACCTAACAAATTTGAATTTGGGGTGGTGTAACTTTTAATTACACCGCGCCAAACTGTGACTGATTTCCATTCCTCACTCTAATGTGTCACTTCACATAAGAGCGACAGTGACTGTTCCCCCCACTTCACACACTTGTCGTGACAAATTTAATCAGCACAAACTCAAGGTTAAGGAAGTTGTTCTCTGCTCAACTAATGGCCAAGTTCATTCCACTTAAACACAGGTAATGCATCTACTTCAACAAACTTCAGCTGAAACTCTGTAAGTCATATTAAAAATGCCATTCACTTTGCTAAGAAAAGGTTTTAGTCACAGCACAAAATATTAGGAAATACTCCACCAATGAAGCAGAATGATAGCTTGAGAGTCGGTTGCTGCTGTTACTGATGAATCTGCCTCTCGCCTCTTTGTTGTGTGCGCGGCAGTAACACATTTTCTGATGTAAAGTTGCATGCCAGCCAGGGCCCTTGTATTCCAGTGAATAATGTGTAGCCTGATGCCACTGATGTCATGTTTAATATCACACGGTGTTTGTCTTCTGCTACACCGTGGTACTCTTCTGACAAGACTGTAAGATGAGCTCGCTCTCTCACTCACTCTCTCTCTCACTCTCTCTCTCTCTCTCTCTCTCTCTCTCTCTCTCTCTCTCTCTCTCTCTCTCTGGCTGAAAGTTTCTGAAATTTCATCATTGATTGCTGTCAGCTAACATTGATTAAAGCTGTAGCATAGGTAATAATAATAATAACTGTATTTGTATAGCACCTTTTTAAAAACAAAGTGTACAAAGTGTATTGACAGCAAAGCAATAACAGGCCAAGAGGCTCAGGAGGCAATATAACTACAGAAAGCCGGACAGTAAGACCAGACAAAAGCAGGACAGGAAGAGAAAAGACACAGTATACTTCAATATAAATAAAAACAATTAGAGTGAGTAGATACACTAACAACGCAAAAAAAAAAAATATAAAAAGGCATTAAAAAGTCGCGTAAAAGCAAGTCTATAAAATGGATTTTAAGGAATCACAGATTCTTCTAGCCCTCTCTCCTCCAGCAGGTCGGCAGGTCAGCAAAGCCGAGAGGTCCTGATGGCAGAAGCACGGTCACCTTTAGATTTAAACCTCGACTTTGGAATAGCCAGAAGAGCCCCACCTGAGGATCTAGGGCTGCGAGCTGGCTCATATGAGGTTAAGACTTCTGTTATCTAGCTCGGGGCTAGGCCCTGGTGAGCTTTAAAAGTGATCAGTAAAATCTTAAAATCAATTCTATAAAAACAGACAGGGAGCCAGTGAAGAGAAGCCGGGGTTGGGGTGATGTGATGTCGTCTGTTAAAACAAGTAAGAAGGCTAGCGGCTGCGTTCTGAACTAGTTGGAGGCGGGAGAGTGACTTTTGGTTTATGCCAGAGAGAAGGAAGTGACAGAAGTCAAGTCTTGAAGATAAATGCATGAATGACTTTTTTCTAGATCAGAGTGTGAGAGTATTGGTTTGATTCTGGTAATGTTTCGCATTTGAAGGAAGGAGGACTGGACAAATTTTGCAATGTGATGTCCAAAACTTAGAATTGAATCCAACAGCGCTCCTAGATTTCTGACGACAGACTTCACGTTGCCAGAGCAGGGACCCAGGGCACTCTGAATGGGATTCATTTGATTTTGGTGGATTGAGAGAGACAGAGACAGAGAGCAAGTCATTCATATGTCAGGCATTAACATGTACTACGTCTTTCTGCTCATCCATTATATACTGCTGCTTTAACTGTGCTATACATATGGAGGGCTGAAAGATAAAACAGTATTAGTTTATATCCGAGTGCTGAGTCTCCTTCTACAGATCCTCAGATTGAAACAGAGAAACATATGCAACTGTTATCAGTCTGGACTCCGGCCAAACAGAAAGATACCCAAAGAGCAGAGAGCCAGAGGAGGATATGAGGAGAGGACAGGCAGTTCATTTAGTCTGTCCGTCAAATAAACCCAAGCTTGTCCATAGTTGAATAAGATGCAAGAACAATGAACTAACATTTACTGTATATACAGTAGAACTATCTTGTTAAATGTGTCCAATGAATGATCCTGTTTACAAGGGAACAAACACACGTTAGCTATACTAGTGATCTTTATTATCCCTTTAGGGCATTGGTTAGGATTCTTGGTTCCCCCCGCACCCAGTCTGAGGCTGAGCACTGTTAATTAGTGCATATGTCATCTGGGCAGCGACAGCCAGAGGTCTTGGGAGATGGAAACAGGGCTGTGTGAGAGTCATTACACTCCATCATCTCAGCACTCCTCTCTTCTTTGACTTCACTTCACCACTATGTTTCACTCTCCTTTCTCTTCTCTGTCGATGCATCACTTCTTGCTAAAAGGCAACAACAATACCCTGTCTCCTTCTATTGTGACTGGATGCCATCTGTGCCTTTAGAGATACTATGGTCATGTCCTGCCCCATGCATCATCCTTGCTTGCATAATCACGAACAAACACACACAAACAATACATCTTAATTAGTAAGGCACTTTTGGGACATGTTTTGAATTCAGATGTGGAATGACGTAATGTGTGTTTGTGCTTGTTTCCGCTCAGTCAACCTGTTTGCACTCAATTGAACTTGTACTCACACTGGCTCGTATTTCTCCATTTCCCACTCAGACAAAACAACCCATAGCCTTAACCGCTCTTAAAATTCTCTGTGAGTACAATGCATTTAACCTAATTACTGTTGCATTACAAAACAGAATATAGCACACTAATTGTGTTCATTATTGCTCATGAAGAACTTCAGGCCTGACTTGTTGATCAGTTGGTGCAACTAGTCAAGAACTATTAAATGTTAGCCCTATAACTTGCGTGAGTGTACTTCCTCACAACTTGTCTTTCAATACATAGTTAGGTAGGCACAATATTTAAAGTGCAGTGTTCTTCATTCCACAGACTATAGAATTGTAGGAAGAGATATATTTGTTATCCTTAAGACAGGCATTAAGACAGACTAACACTTTTAAACCTAGTTACCTTTACCCTCTAAATGGCCAGTGATCCATGTTTAGCTTCAGGCCAGCAAATCCAGCAATTCATTGGAAACACGACACCTTTTCTGTCTCCCTCACACACACCCTTCATTGCACTACCATGCTCCACAAGTGTGACCTACAGTTTTCTCTCATCTCCTCCCTTAAGCTCCCACTCTTGCGTCAAGTCATCCATCACTGAGGTCTCTAATTTAAGCAGACAAATAATCAAGGCCTGGCCTTTGATGAAAGAGTGTAACGACGGGTGGGAGACTGAAGAGACGGATGTTGTACCCCAGGGTGTCTGATCTCAACCAGTGTTTGAATGAGTTTGACACGGAGGGACATTGATAAAGACACAAGGCCACACTCACTTCACATGTAAACAAACAGGAACACGACCGACACACACACTTTAGCAGAAGAAAGTGATTCAGCACTTCAGGAAGTGGAAGCAAAAGCCACCGGTGGCTCACACAGCCGTCCTGCTGTCATTCCTCTGCATGCTGCTGTAGGTTATGTCCATGCATCATAATCTGCTAAATTACTGTTTCAATTATGTATTTATTCTTTTTAAGGTACAGAGGTACTGAGAGAAGCTATGAATGAATATCAAAGTCCCCTAACTTTCGTAGAAGAGTGGCTTATTTTGTTTTTCAAATGATGAATGAATTTCAAATTTCAATGACAATACATCTTATACATATTTACTACAACCCATTTCGTTGCAAAGGTTGTGGTGATTTCTGTAAAAACAGAGCCCTTTGATCGAATGGCAAGCAGGCACACGTACACGCATACGTAAACACACACACACACACACACACACACACACACACACACTCCTCTCTCTCTCTCCCTGATTCAGTCAGTCCATTTGTTTGTCTTTTTTTCTGCTGAACTCTCTCTCTCTCTCTCTTTCTTTCTCTCTCTCTCGCTCTCTCTCTCTCTCCCTCCCTCCCTCCCTCCCTCTCTCTCTGTCTCTCTCATGATTTGAATGTAATATCCAGTCTGGCTGACTCTGCATTGCAGTTCAAAGGCACAACTCGGGAAGAAGAGGAGATTCATTCATAGCCTTTATTTAGATGTCGGGGACACTTTGAGGGAAGAACCTTGTTTTCAATGGCACCAAGGAACAACAACAAACAAACCTCACCTTGATTAAGGCAAATAAACTACATTTACAACATGCACCATTATCGCATTATGAGGCAGAGGAATAAGAGAAGACGCACCGGGCAAGAGAGAGCCGGAAAGTGAGAGGGAGGGAGATAAGCTGTCAGTAACTGCTAACCTAAAGACACTCCTGCATCTGAATAGCATGTAAACAACTGACACACCAGCAACTGGAAATGAGACAATACGCTTACTGCAGCACGTCAGCACAGCAATAAGAGGCCTGTTAAGAAACAAATGGTTTCTATACACTGAAAGCTAGGGGGCTTTTAATTTAAAATGGTTACAGGAAGTGTTGGGTTGTTATTAATTTGTGATGCTGTCGTTTTAACATGGCAAATGGGAGCGGATCAAAATGAGGCATCGTACTAATTTATGACCAATTATACATATCAAACAGAAGGAATTAGAAATAAAGGCCTGCCTCTAATACAAGCCTGAGGAAATACAGCAGTTGAAAGCTGCTGTGGATATGCATGAGAACCAAAACCCAGTATTAAACGGGTCCCAGAGGTACATTTATAAAGAACGTAGTATTGATAAGCTCTGATGCTATCGGTTCTCATCTTGGTACTGGAGAAGTTAAGAAAATACATTTCCTATTTGTTATTGCTACATAAAAGTTCTCTCGCACATTTTGACTCACCACCTCTTTTTGTGATGAAGACTTTTCTATGATTCATTTTCACTATTACCAATCCAGAAGAGAGGTCTCTCTCTCGGAGCCTGTGTGTGAGAAGGGCCTGACCAGCTCTGTCTCACAGGCTGGAGCACTGTGTGACACACACACACACACACACACACACACACACACACACACACATAAAACGTGCTTTTAGTGACAATGGCGGAGAGAACTGAACATACAAAAATGTGAAGTTGGCATGCACCTAGCCCTGTCCCGTCCTGTCTTGTAATACCACTTTGTACCTCAAGAGGCGATAGTTTGTCACTGTAGTGTCCTGTTATCTGTCAATTCAACACGAGAAGATGAAGAAATAGGAACTGCGAGTAGGCTATAAACCTGTGTTGCAGCCATCCTCTCTCTGCAACATGCCTCCACTCTGTCCTCAAACTCAGCTATTGATGCTTCTGCTCTAGCTGCTCTCCCTCTCCCTCGCATTCTTCGACCTCAACTCCTGTCACCGCTACACCTTCCCTGTCTCTTTGACTGGGCTGAAATCATCATCGTCAGTTTAACAATAACCAAAGAAAACGATCTACTAGTTGCATAATCAGATTGCAAGGTGCAACCTGTGTGGAAAATATTAATCCCCAATCCATCCATGCAGGTTTGGCAACATCTCAACAAGGGCCCTATGCTGAGGTTATTAAAGCTAACATTAGCTCAACGTGGAGGTGAGGGTTGAGGCTTGGTTGTGAGTGGCCTCTGAGCCCAGTCCCAGAACATGTAAGAAACATGCTCTCATGTACACCCTGAATGACAGGGTTTGAGTAAAATTGCAGTGTTATATCCCTAAACGACTGGAGTAAGCGGTATTTATATATACTGTTGCTCATAAAGTTGGAATAAAATATTTTTTTACCTCTTTCCATGAAATGATTGTGACAATGTGATTTATTCTTGACAGATAAAGTGTATATCTTCTCAAAACTTTAGTAGTCAATCTCTTCCAAAGTGATTACTGATGCATTTAAGTTGGAATAAACAGAGGATTGTGTCTGAAAACAAAATTATTCCAACTTTATGGGCAACAGTGTATATATTTGAGACAGCAATTTTGTGCCCCTCATCCACCAGATTTCTTCAGTTTATTTGGGAATTTATACTGTCAATTTGCAGTAAGGAAACACAGTGTAACCTTCCAAACTCATCTGTGTTGTTACATAAGTACACAAAATTATAGCCTATTATAGCACTAGCCCTTAATGTCCTTAAATCTTTTAAATTAGGTAGGATTATGTTATACTAGCTTGGAACGCTTTATTTTCTAGCCATCTTCTTTACTGCACCCATGTGCATTTGATTTATTCCTTTCACTATTTGTGGCTGGAGTGAGTTTCAAACTATATGCTATGATTAAGTGAAATGTTTTGTCTTTCTCTCCCAGCTTATAAATAGAATACAAATGCAGTGGGATTAAATCTGTTAAAAAAATCTGTAAGGGGAGGAGTATTTCAACCATTAAGTGTTAGTTATGTTATAACAAATTGGTTTAGTTCTATCCCATGACTTTCAGGTCATTTGTGAAGTAATAAAAACCAATATGGGGCAACCTTACTGTTCAGGCATGAGCTAAATGTGTAAATAGAGTGAAGACTTAAATTAATCATATTTTTACTAAAATGACAATAGGATGACTGGACCAAGTGTCCAAATTTTGTGTGTAGAATTGGCTGTATTGGCCTGAAGATCTAAAAAAAAAAAAAAAGAAGTGAGGTCCCGCTTGAGGAGCAGACATTTATACACTCATAATGAATTCACAACAGACGATGGTGCCTATAAAACAAACATTCCCCTTTTGACTGCAGCACTGACAGACGGAGAGGAGCGGTGATTGACTTGAAAAGATTGGCTCATAACTAGGCTGTGTAAACTGAGGCTTCAGGGAAGTTATGGTGCCAAGTTTAAGATCAGGGTGATCAATGAGGCAGAATCATCGAAATGTCGAGTGAACTAAGGGCACGATGTGACAGAAAGTCATGTTAGAATATGGTTCTCCCAAAAGATTCAAAGATGTAAACAGTCTGACAAAAATCTAGATTCAAGATTATTTTTTATTATTTGGTCAATTCGGATAATCTTTCATTTGTGTGCTTTATGTTTGGGGAATTGACTGTTTTCTGTCTTGCCTAAAACCCATACAGACAATTCAAATATGACAAACGTGACTTTCTCTAAAACAGCCGAAGGCAAAATTCATGTGCAAAGGTCATGTATAGTACACCACAAACAATATTAACAGAAACTATACTCACACAGCACAGATACAAGGTGCAACAGAGATATTTATCCTTTGTCTACAACATCTCCATTGACGAATGGAACCATTAACAATTACTCACTGAGTAAAGTTGTGACAAGTCAAACAGAACCTCTTGTTCATTGATAGTCTGCGCAAAACAAAGCAGCTGTAGATTACACAGTAACTTGACTTTTCTGCAACAACTGGTTTAAAATAGCCAGTATTTAAGAGGTAATAAAGCAGGATAAACTGACAGTTACATGTTAATTAACCGACTGGCTGTTGTGTAAATGAATGTCAGTGAGGAGTTGCGGTCTGAGGAGCAGTAGGCTTGATTGTGCCAGTGTGCTTGCTATGAAGTTAGGCTGGTTAGCCTGACATTGTTTGTGCAGTTATAAACGTTCCAGTACAATGCAGCAATTACCTTTTTGGGCAGACAGCCCTGTGTGGCTTGAACCACACAACATGACAGACTGTAGAATTTTCAGTGGAAATCCAGACAGTGATTTTAAAGGTTTGTTGGTCCAGTTTGGTCTTGAGGGAAATTCAACCATACAGCTTTAGGTGCATGTAATGTCAAGCTACAAACGTCTGCCAGTGTAGTAAGTTTGCGTGATCATATCCATAGACAAATCGTCCTATGGTCACCCGGTGAAATTGCCAGTAGCCGTCATGTTACCCTATGAGCGAGAGAGAAAGAGCGACCAAAGAGTGATAAAGCTCTAATTACAGTACTTAACATTTGCAAGGTAACTTTAAAGGAGGATGGTGTTGGCTCAAAAACTTTCAAAAATCTTTCTAAACAAACCGTGATAATGATTAAAACATTATAAAAGAAAAGAGGCACTCTGCTGTTTTGATTCATTTGGGTATTGACTTGACATGTAACACTGACGTACAACCACACCATTTCCTGTTCATTTGAAATTTTGATTTCGGAAGAGTGGCATTTTTGGGTCCATTACTCTAAAAGTGCTTAGTATTAACTTTTTTTGAATGGCTTGTGGGTGGCCTGGGGTGTCCGGATGTCTCATCTCCAAGAAATCGTTTGAATTTAAACAGACAATCTAACCCAGGGGTCTCCAAACGTTTTGCCTCTGAGAGCTAATTTGACAAGACTAGAAAAGTATATAATTGCAGTCCATTTACCGTTTATGTAGGCCTACACATTCTTTGTACTGTGAGCCACTCAGAAAGGGGTGGTGAGCTGCTGGTAGCTTGTGAGCTATGTGTTGGAGACGCCTGATCTAAGCCTTGTGCTACTGTTGACATTATTATGACAATTTTATACAATGTGTTGTACTGTTGGGATGTTGCAGGTGGTGACTGGGGATGGGGAGTGGCATAGACTATCTGTGTAAAAATAATCCTTAATACTTACAGATTAAGCACTTGTGTGTGCTGAAAAGGAATAATTAAGTCTATCATTTGCTCTGCACTTTCAGAAGTATGGCGAACATAATTATAGTGTAAGATAATGCAGTGGTTGTACAGACTCCTTCTTCTCATTGTGATTCCAGAAGGGTGTTTTGGCAAGAGTCCCTGCCTACAGACCCTGCATACTCACACAGTTGCTTTGACTTATTCCGGCTGTTGACAGTTTGAAGAAAGTCACCAAATTCTTTATATGAATGATCAAGGTTGAAGTCGTTCTGTGCTGCCGGGTGCAACAAATGCACAGAGTCAGGGAGGTGTCAGTGATGTCCTGAGAAGAGGTTATTCAGCCAAAATAAGTGAAAAGACCTGTGTGTAGGGCGTTTAAGAGCTCCATGGGGTAAGTATTGTTACAAAGGAGGGAAGTTAGAGGGTGCAGAGATAACACAGATCTGTGTAATGATATTGGTTGGTATATGTTACTGAATTACATTTATTTAGATTTTTTTTTTTTAATTTAATTTTAATCATTTTGCCCATGTTTGATGTTTGTCCATCTATGTGCCTCTTAAACTTTTAAAAAATAGTGATGAATGTGAAGATGAAGGTGATAAATACCACAGTTGGTGAATTGTAGTTTAACTTAGTCTGACACTGATTTAATATCAGGCTTGAAATATACATGAAGCATTTTGGTTCTGGATGACTTTATACCTTCCTTTGTGCACCACACATTCTTTAACCAGATGAAGTAGCCACATACAGATTACATTACATTTAATAACTAGGTGTTAATTGAGTCTAAGAAAATCTGGCATAAGTGTTGAATCAATCAGGTATAGGTGTGCAGTGTAACTTTTAGAGATGAGAAGGACGTTTTTTATTGATACCAGTGCCATTATGGATTCTGCTTATTGGTTCGATTCTTTATCAAGTCCCTCGACAATTCCTGATCAATTCTCTGTGTGAAAAAAAAGTAGCTGCACACAGGTGTCCAGCATCAACACAACTGTTTTTTGTTTTGAACAGAGCGTAGAAACAGAGTAGGAAAATTACATGTGTGCGGCTCAGGTGGTCAAAAGCTCTACTGTTTAACTGCTGTTTTCATTTAGGTTTTTTTAAGTCAAAGAAAAATCTGCCTCTGTGGCTCGTATTTACTCCAACATATTGGATGTTTACCCTCGGAAACAGATGGTAGGGAAGCAGTAACGCTCTTGTCTAGAGTGTCAAATACATGGCATTCCTTGAATTTAAGCCTGTGTTGTGTAGCAAGAGATTTCAGCATATTTCTGGTGTTTCCACCCTTACTTGAAATGACCATTTTACAGACATTACGACTTGTGCTGATATCATATTTCTTGGTGAAATGAAATCACGGTTTGAACCATTTGTTCCTCTCTGCAGTGATTCCTTCATGTTGCGAGTTTCCAGCAGTGTAGACACATGAGTTAGATGTTGATGTTTCGCAATGGACAGCATCAAAAGGAATTGATAAGCTTGGAGGCATACGATTCTGATGGTTCAGACAATTTGTAATTACAGTCATTGGTTTTAGTATTAACCACCAAAGTAGTCCTTCTATGAAACGGTAATTGAGTTTATGTCCTTAAATGAAGGTTTTACTGCGGATGCTTCATTGATTACCAGAGCTGTGTCAGCACTGTGCAGACAGGTGTGATGAGATGCTGGCAGGAAAGGAGACGTGATGCAGTGGACAGACGGTATACAGTACATGGTTTCTTACGTAAGCCGTGGTGTTTTTATGCGGATCCCAGCAAACTCCATTTATACACAAACGGACAAGGAGACACAGTCAAACAGAGATGAACAAGGACAAGTGATGCACACAGAGTCGAGGACCCACAATTACAAAAAACCCCACATCTTGTGCTGCCACCTTGAGAACTAAAAACAAGGTTAATTCGCACAAAAGATCAACAACAAATATGGCTGATGAGAAAAATGGAAAGTCACCCTTTAAAGTTTTACCATATCCCCAGTTTTAGATGTGTGCTTGAAAATGCTTTGCACATGTGCATTGTGGTGTCACAATGACAGAGAGCTTTCAATTTCTTGTATAATGTATTTGCATTCAAAGATGACGGTGAGAGGCCCCGAGACACATACTACAGAAGATGAAAACAATAAATAAATAAACAACAAGATGATTCGCCAGAATTAACAATCCAAATCGCTTTTCTTTGCTTTAAAAAAGCTCTTTGATGTCCCTCCCTTGTTTTGAGTCATCCCCTATCCTGATAAATAATGAACAGTGCCTAACTCTCTCTGTGTAGCAGTATTTCATTAGAAGCTGGATGAAAAGCCCCATGGTCGGACTGTGTCAAGCTGATATAACAGTAGTGGCCCAAAAATGATATTTTCTGCATATTGACTTTACCCTAAACAAAGAAACTAGTTTGCAGACTTTGTTGATACATTCAAATCTATTTAGGTAAACTGTCAAATAGCTAAGACTTGTAACTGACGTATGTGTGAACCTAGAAGGATTGTTATTATCAGGGGTACATTTATAATATCTCAGCAATAGATGCATGGTGGGCCAAGAGTGTGCATGTTTTCTCTCCAAGTACTCCAACCTCACCAGATTTGACTAAAATAAAACCTAATGGCATCTGACACCTGCCCAAAGAGTATGATTTTAACCAAAATGAAAGCTTTGCAGCAACCATGAATCAAAGTGTTTTTGCCTGCACACCAGCACTCAATTGTTTATCAGACCTTTAGAAATGAAGAGTAGACACAGAGGAGCAAGTGTTCATGGCGTCATGGACTTTTTATTGAGTTCTCTCAAGTTTTTTTTTTTTTTTTTTTGGGGTGGGGGGGGGACAGGAGATGGTTGGCTTGTTTTGTTTTGATTCCTATGCAGTGTGTGCTGTCCTCGCTATAGAAATGCTTCACCTGCTCAGTGATATAACAGTGCCCAGACTCCTAGAGGTAATAAGTTTTGTTCAGTATTAAACAGGAGATGATGTTCACCTCAAGGACATTTTTTTTCTATTATTTTTTTATTTGTCACAGCTTACTCTCCACTGTGGCACTGTATTATTTTTTCTATGTATGTATCACTTTTCACCCTCTGTAATTACTTTGTCACCCTTGAAAGTGACTTTCATAGCTCTGAGCATTTTTGATTGAGTTTAATCTCTCAAGCCCTACACAAGGTTAATAAGATGCAAGGACATTTTGCCATGATTGAGCTTGTTTTATGGGTGTTTGCATGACTCATGTTTTTGAGGTGAACCTTTTAAGGGTTGACCTTCAGCCGTTGTCTTGTGGCAAATGCAGCAAGAAATGAATTCAGGTCAAGGATGGAAACCTTGGTGTTAAAAAGCATATATGTGCCTGATTTTCCATAAACATTAATCTTAAAGATGTAAAATTAAAACACTCAACATGCATGCCCACACTTGCAAAGACACATGTGCAATAGGGAAGACATTTCATTAGGCTATCATAAATTAGTTCTGTGTATGTGTTTCTGTCTGTGAGGGTCTTTTTCTTCCGTCATTGCTGTGTGGCTGTTTGGAGATCTCCCTGTTTAGACAAGACTGTCCCAAGTGGCCTTCTTAATTCTAAACCTTCATTTTCTTCAACCCTCTCTCAGTGCAATAGAAAAGACAACCTCTCAAAGTGAAGATGCAGCTCTTCAGAGCTACATTTGATGTCGGCTTTGTTACACTGAGGGGCAAAACATCTTCAGTGATAGTACATTAGAAAAGTAGCCAGGGGAGAATTGGAGTTTGGAGATGTCGCTGCCCATGGCATCTTCATGCATAAACACAGGTTTAGACCACTGTATCTTTGTGCATTACCCTGAGGATTGCTGTTTTGGTGGATTGATCCTGGAAATAACTGCCACCATCAATGTTAACCAGTAGGCTTTTATATTAAAAACAGTGCAGGCAAAATTGGAAAAGTTGTACTATGTCTGATTATTTGAAAAACAGGCCTATTATCATCAGACGTCTGATGACACTGATGTCCAAAATTGGGGCTCTTCCTGCTCAGAGCACAGGTTTGATCACATCTTAACTGTAGATTGATATTATTTTGACTTGTCAAAATGGTTGGTGTGGATTATGATACTAAAAAATAAGTAGCAACAGTAGAGAGAGTAACTGGGCAGCAGTTGTCTACAGTATATAGTCATGTTGTAGAATTTCCAGTGCAACCGTACCAACTGAGATAGAGGCCTCCCAAAAGAATGATAAGTAATCATAGCATTTATGGTTTCAGTAAATAACACAGATTTTTTTGCAGGCTGGAGGGTGATAAATTTTAGTAATGGCTGAAGTTAATGGCTTCACACATCCATTTTACATCTCACAAGAGTTTCCAGGCTCACCTAGTCCTCTTGACACTGAGTTGTTGCTGTTGGCCCTAATCTGCATGCTTAACTAGATGATAATCTGATAAAAACACACCTTCTTCTGGATGTGTATAATTTTGAAATGTCTTGTGTTTGACTGCAGCTGAAGGGATGCAGGCTTAGTCCTACAGAAAACATCATCTGATCACTTTTAAAACTGAAACTGACATTCATTTAAAAAGTCTTACGAATGATGTATCAGAAGGACGTCAGGGAATGCTGAGTAGAAATAATATTTCTCATTCAGATGAGATACACGTTCTGCATGACGACTGTCTGAGCTCTGTTTAATATAACAGAGGATCCACAGGCTAAGACAGTAGACTGGTCCTTGTGGTGCTGCTCTGGAATGAATTTCCTCCTATTTGACCAACATGACATTCTGTGTGTTTTGGTTTGTTTTACCTAATCAGCTGTTGAGATGAAATGTGGTATAACAAAACTGCAAGGATCATTTATCAGATCCCTTCTGTTTCCTCTGTACTTTGGGAATATATTTCATCAGTTGCCATCACAAAACTGGTTTTCACACGTATCATGCTGATGATGTATAGATACTCATATGAACCCAATTGCTGCAACAAGTTAATTGCACTGCATATCTCCTTAAGTAATGAAGGGACCTGTAGTCATGAAACATTTGACCGTGCAACTCTTGACAAACAGAGCTGAACACCTCTACCATCAAATAAAACCACTCATTTGCTCTCTTACTCTAATATTATGTCCGTCTTAGTGTGTCTAGGTATTATTTTGATAAAGGTTCAAGCCTGGAGTATTAGTATTAAAAATGGATTTGCTCAGTCATGTCTTTTCTGATTATGGACATTTTAAAAGTCTCTTAGTGATACTGTTACTGTATACTGTGATACTGTAAAACATGCTTTTATATGTCGTTGCACGAACAGCTACTGAAATGCTTTTTTTCAGTTTTTGGATGCACTGACTTGTCAGTCAGAGCTGCCTGCATACATCTGGATCTTGGAATATGCATGTGGCTGTTACTGTTGCTGTATTTCTGTGAGAAGTTGTGATTTCTCAACAGTTGTGTCTGAGTGTCAGAAACATAGTGTTGAGGTTCCGAATCAATATTACAGGCAGCAGTGATTGATTTATTACTTGTGGGTTTTGCATACGCACTCTCTCTCTCTCTCTCTCTCTCCTCTCTCTCTCCTCTCTCTCTCTCTCTCTCTCTCTCTCTCTCTCTCTCTCTCTCTCTCTCTCTCTCTCTCTCTCTCTCTGTCTCAGCCACCTGTAGCTCAGGCTCCACAATGTGGTAACTAGAGGGAAGTGCTCTGCCTACCCACAATAACCATAGTCCTTGACACTGGACAGGCAAGAAAACAGCGTAGTAATTTGTTTTAAGTGTTAAATTTAGCATGATATACCCAGTATGTCCCAGTATGTTCATTTAACAGTTAACCAATTTTCATCCCATTTCTTGATATTAGTAATTTATGGAAAATAGAGTACCGCTAAGGTTATATCCTGTAAGGGGATTTCAGTCTGTGTATTACATATCCAGTTATTTATTAGAGCGTAGAAGTTGACCAAGTGGATTCCGTTTCATATTTCTCCACGGGCATCCATACCTTGAACTGATCATTTATGAGTTGGAGACGCAGCTACTGCAACTATTGGTTTAGCTGCTCAGCTTAATTTTCAGAGCATAAATAATGCACACTCACATGTGGACTCAAATTTATGTTGCTGAAATATGTGTGTCAAGAGAGTGTTTCTGTAAGAGCTTTTGCTTATATTATGGTTCTGTTTACTTTAGTATGATAACTACCGCTGGCTCTTAGGATGACCTTTTATGAAAAGTAATGGAAATGCTATTGGACCAATGTGAATTGCTTATAATATGAAAAGGCCTAGCTTCTCCCCTGGGCATGACATTGGAAGTTCAATAAATACCTTTCTGATGAAAGAGACCCTCTTTAATATTCTACTGCTTTTTTTCAGCACCTAAATGTTACATTTATGCAAATCAGTGAAATATCACTCTTCCATCTCTTTGTTTTACTTAACTGAAGTGCAATATGTGATATTTAGAAAAATGACATGTGCTTAACCTTCCCACCGTTTGCTCTTGTGTCCGCAGAAATGTTTGAAATTCAATGTGGATGCTCCTATCTGGCTGTCCAAGCAGCGGATCCTATGTACTCTTAACCAGAGCCTGAAGGATGTACTCAACTATGGCCTATTCCAGCCGGCTTACAATGGCAAGGCTGGCAAATTTCTGGATGAGGAGAGACAGCTAAGGGAATACCCATTCCCATCCATTGCTCCTGTACCTTACCTTGAGGTAAGTATGGATCATGAGTGTGAGCAAGAGAATGTGCAAAAGAGGCAGTATATGCCACTACACCATATATAATCTCCCTGTATCGTCCTCCAAATGATGATTAGAGGGGTGGGAGAAAAATCTATTTACATGAGAATCCTTTTCTTCATCATCATCCATCATCAGATTCCAAAACTCATATTTTACTGTTGTTTATAAAGTTATGTTGACGAAAGAAAAAAGGCAGAACTCAGCCACAAGGGCGTAGCACCTGGATAATGTTAATGTACTGCATACACACACTACACTAGAGTTATCATCTTTGAAATAAGCAAGCGTTTTAGATTTGCCATTTTAATAAATACCCAGCACACCATCACCAACGTTAACAAAAGGTGAGCGCATGCAAGCAAGTCAACTAGCACATACTGATCCAACTTGCAGCCACCGCTGATCAGGTTAAAAAAAAAAGACTCATGTCCCGTTTCATTCTTAAAGACCCACAGCAGTAAAGCGTTGTGCATAATGAATGGTTTCCCTGGTACTAGTGTTACAGCAGAGAGGATGTTATCACTGCTGGAGAAGTTAGCAATGTTAGTATATGGTGATGTATTAGTACATGAAGCATTTTGCAAAAGCTGATGTGCAGTACACCTGTGGCTTTCAGTGGTGGCGAGGCCCCCTTGGATTTTGGGCCCCAGGTTAGTGATGCAGTTTTGTAGAAAGAGTCAACCTTGTTAAATCATCTCAAATGACTATATAACTACAAGGTGAGAATATATGCAGCCACCCCTTAGCTATTTCAGATTGACCTTTATGGTAATTTTATTCATATAAACTAAAGACATCGTGCCTGCTGTCATTTGTAAGTCATTTTTTCATTATCAAAGAGTATCTGCTGTGGTCTTTTTGAAGAGACACACATGCAGGCTCATACAGCATGTGGTTGTGGGTGTGTGCATCACAGCACATGCAGTGTGTTTTTTCTTATCTGATGTGTCAATCAAACCTAGCAGCAATAATACCGCACTCAATGACAATGTGTTGTCTATAACAGCTGTCTTCTCTTGGAGATAATTGTAGTGCTTGTCCATCATGGTTTGTGATCTGAGAGAATCACAGGCGTATACAGATGTGTCACTTTACAGACAATGGTGTGAAGATGTCAGGTGCTTATTCTGACTGGCGGCCGTCTTCATTTTCTCTAGTTTTATGATGTGTCAAGAGATGGAGAGCATAATAAAAATTTATAATAAAGATTTACTTTCCCCATTGAGCCTCAATTTAATGTCAACCCCTGATGTAGTGGAAGATACTGTTATTATTATTTAGTACATTATTACTATATTCCAAGTTTGCTTTGGATATTGTAATACATTCATCTCTTATAGTAAAAAGCCTTTCTCATATTTTTTGGTGGTACAGTTTTGTATATCAACAGTGATGAAGTGTATAAGCATATTGCAAAATCAAGGTAGGCCTCTTCTCTTCTCATCTTATCATTAATATATTTAGATATTATTATTGTTGTTATCTTCTTATCTTATGGGAGCAGATTTCTGGTTTCCTCCAGACATGACAGAGTTCAACACTTCAATCTTGGTTTCATCAAACCACAGAATCCTGTTTCTCAGTCTGTGAGTGCTTTAGCTGCTTTGACAGAGGATAGGCTTCGTCTGACCTCTGTGTCATGGAGTGCTGCAGTGATGGTTGAACTTCTGGAAGTTTCTCCCATCTCCACACACAATCTTTGGAGCTCAGTTAGAGTGACCATCAGGTTCTTGGTCACCTCTTTTACCAGGGCCCTTTGCCCCTGATTGCTCAGTTTGGTCAGGTGGCCAGCTCTAAGAAGAGTCCTGGTTTTTCCAGACTTCATTTAAGAGGTTATGAAGGCTACTGAGCTCCTGGGAACCTTCAACGCAGCAGAATGTTTTTGTAGCCTTTATCTTAGCATAAGGCTGCAACACAACAAGGTGTGCAAAAGTTGAAGGGGTCTGAACACTTTCTCTATGATAAATTATATTCTTATTTATAAGACCTTGGTTACCCTGGCTATGGAGGCTAGATTTAGTTCCATCTTAGACACTACCAGTCAAAATAAAAAATAAACAGTGAACCATTGTCTAACAATGTGAGGTTGTTATGACCTGACGACTTGGAATACAAAAAAAGAAAGAAGACTAGAAGGAGAAAAATTCCTCCACAAAGAATCCTTGTTTAAAACATGCTGTGTATTAAATACCGGAGCTGAAAGCAATGATGGGAGAAAGTGGGTGGTGGGGACAAGAGAGTAAAACCTTCAGTGAAATATGAAAGGTTTTTGTAGCTTTTCAGATTTAAAACAGCTACACCACTTTTTGGGCTGCGCATGTAACCTGATTGGGTTTCAAATGGTATCTACCCAGTGGGAAGTGGTATATGTCATGAGTGAACATGAGTGACCCGCCATTTAAAAGTGGCATAATGCTATGCCTGAAGAACAGCACTAACATATTCCAATTCTTCAGCCATATGCCATCAAAACAACAGTTAAAATGTATACTCTATGCACAAGGAAGCATATCCTACCAGAAAAGTTTCTTTCTTTTGTGAGCTGATTTTTGTTAATATTGAATTTTGTTTACTTGCCACTGTACATCTTCAATCTGAAATGTGCTTGTTTTATCGGTTTCATCTCTGCCGTTTTGGTTGTACCTGAAAAGCTTGGGGACCTGCCATCAGTTTGTGTATGTGTGCATGTGTGTGTGCATGTGAGAGAGAGATAGAGAGAAAGAAAGCACCTTCTACCACTCTGCAGGAGCACTGTGTGTGTGTCATTGATTGACCAGCAGTTATTCCTTGAGGCCTGTGGTGTGTTGAGATGATTGACAGGTTTGGATTAGCAGCTCAAAACGCTCTGTTCTGTCACAGATTTACCCTGTTGGTGAACACTACACATTGGTGGAGAAATAGACGTACACACACACACACACACACACACAGAAGTGAGATATATTGCAAGTCCAGGGCAGTGAAAGTTACACATTTTTAAAGCTATTACAGGCTGTCAGTGTTCAGTGAAACCTGTCTATTAAACAAGCAGCTTGCATCACACCTAGTGAATGATGTGGCTTTGGACAAGTCAGAAAATGGTAAGAGCCCGGAGCTGTAAAAAACAGAAAACAGAAACCAAGACAGATGATATTGCAGTAGTGAAAGCACAAGTAGATCAAGAATTTTGGGGGGTTTTGTTGAGTGAAACTGTGATCTTCATGTAATAAATACTCAGTCTAACATGTATTCAATAAAGCATATTACCTAGTTAGCATAGTTAGAAATGGTACATTTAATCATAACTGGCACAGCAGTGGAGTGGTGGAGAGGAGAAAGAGATCGTCTTGACCTGCAAATTATTAAGGATAGACATGTTCTAGTGTTATATTTATGAATTACGTGTATAAATCTGATTAGAGTGTGATGGATAATATTTAGTAAGATTTGTCCCTATCTGTTATTTATGGTTTTAGTAATTTTTTTTTTGTCGTCGTTAATTAAACTAATATGGTCCGAAATCAGAAGGCTTATCACAGTTGCTATATTCTTTGTGGGAGAATTTACTTCTATCAAAACAGGATTTATACTGAACCAAAATGTTGTCTAAAACTATTGGAACACCATCTGTTCCTGGAACTTTTCGACGGAAAATTCTTAATTGTTAATAGCAAAGTCATTTCTGTACATACGGTCATTATTGACTCCCTCCTCTACCTAGGCGTGCAAAGCAATGGCTAGATTATGCTCACATATACACTATGCACTCTCATGTCTGTCAATGTCAATAGCACTTCACTCATACAGTCTCCCATATTTTATTTTGAAAAATAAACTTAATAAACACATATTTCACAGTTAACAGAGAACTTACCATGAGTAATTTAAGACACTATGGTCTTATGGACAGTCAAAACAGCAAATAAACAATGAGGAAAAAGAGAGAGGGAATGAGAGAATGGAACGACAAGAGTTAGAAGCCCCTCATCTGTCTACTCCGGTCAGATTGTCCACCTTATAATACCATGTAAAAATCCCCCCACCCTCTCATCCAGCCAGCCCCTCCTCAGCTGTTTCCTGTCCATTTCTTTTATACTATTAATGCCCTTTCCACACCAAGGCAAACAAGGGGAAAGGAAACAGCACCAAGGAGCATGTAGGTAGATTTTCAAAGAAGATGTAATATGTGGAAAAGATGACAAGCAGAAACAATGGAAAAAGATGACAGCTGTAGATGTGGAGATATTCAGTTCCCTAATGTCATTGCTTGGTTATTAAATGAGTCAAGTTGCTGTTTCTGTCTCTCCGCTCTGTGTTGTTTTCTCTCTCATAGGAGACAATATTTTATTTAAAAATGATTTGATATAGTTGATACTGTGTGACTTTGATAATTAACACTGTTGTCTAGTGATCAAGACACAAACAAAACGAAAGGAAAAATAACTAAACTGCCTTGCCGCTGATGTTTGTTCTTGTTGTGTTTCAGTTCCGCTATAAAAGACGTGTCTACACACAAACTCACCTGGATGAAAAGCAGCTGTCTAAGCTCCACACAAAGGTAGGACCAAACACCTGTGCCCTCTGTCATCCTGACATCTGAAGAGCTTTTTCTTTGTGCAACCTTCTAAACTGAGTGAATGACACATATGAAATATATTATATATAACTTTATTAACTTATTCATTGTTATTTGATTCACCCATGTGTAATTGAAAGTACCATGCAGAGCCCTAAGAGCCGCTATTAGTATTAACAGGAGGAGATTTAAGTCGTATTGGTTTCACTTATTTCCTGTCATGTCACCCAATCCTATTTTTTTTTACCAATCTTGCATATTTGCTTCTGCCAAAAGACTCATCAGGTAGAAATGTATGTTTCTTCCTTGTTGGCCTAATATGTAAAATCAGTCTGTTATGGGGGATAGGCAGGGTTATAGGCAGCACAAAAAGGCAGTCCAAACTGGTCCACAGAATCAAAGAACTAATGCTGGCAGATGGTGGCGAAGGGCAGGCAGGTGGTCACAAACACAGATACAGAGAAGCAGAAGAAGACAAATACTGGCACTCTGTGTCCCAATTCAGGGGCCGCATCCTTTGGAGGACGTTGTCTGAGAAGACATTGCCTTCGTAGCTGTCACAGACTGTGAAGACCAAACCGAAATGAGACGGTCTGACCTACGGAGGATTTCCGCTTTGCAGCAGCTGTGCCCACTCTTACTGTGGCGTCACAATGTTCTACTCCTGTCTTCTAGCGACATCTACAACAACTTGAAGTTTTTTAACAGTTGTACTGTTAGCTGTTCAGCTGAGCTGAAACCCAATACTTAAATTTAAAGGTGTAATCCTTGCGGTGCCTCAGTGGCTCAGCTGGTAGAGCGCATACCATTTGGGCTTAGTCCTTATTGCAGTGGCCCGGGTTCGAGTCTTGCCTGTGGCTCTTTGGTGCATGTCATTCCCCTCCTCTCTCTCTATCTCCCTCACTGTGACTATAATAAAAAAAAATAACTTCAGTATAATCCTCGAGCTCTCTGTCGCCATTGTTTGCGGCCATATTATTTTGATTACCGGCGCACAGATTCACAGTGAATCTTGAGATAGGTTGGGCCACAAGGAATCCACCCCGTAGTTACCCAGGAAAAGAATGCCGCATTTGAGAAAGCCTTCGAAATGGGACAGCCTAGCGCTGCTGAGACACAGTCTGTCTTTGAATGCAGCCTCTGAAGGATGCAACCCCTGAATTGGGACACAGCTTCAGGCTACTGAGCAGCCTAGACAATCCGGCAGTGTGTGTTGGCTGCTGTATACACTATGACTAATGAAGTAATGGGGAACCGGTGTGTGAGCAGGTGACTAATCAAAGCACAAACTCAGTGGGGACGACTGGTGGACAGGTGTAGAATGGCAGCTCTGAAGTACCAGGAGATGTCAGTAAGTAGATGCAGATGTGTAGGTGTGTTTCGGTCTGCACGTTTGTGTGTATGTGTGTGTGCATATGTGGGTGTAATGAGTGGAACAGACAGCAGAGAGAATTGAATGCATTTGCATCAAACTCTATCAGACGGTAGGAGATATACACAGGGGAAAATTAACAGTGTCAATTGTGTGTTTTTTGTGTTAGCGAGAGAGAGAACAGTAGGGAGGTGCTGCTGGGTACAAATCATAGAACGGCAGTTTTGATTATTTATGCATCCGACAGTTGTTTTCACCTTTATCATTCTGCCTCCGTGCCGGCGACAGCCAGGGCCAGAGGCGTTTTGCTTTTGGGTTGTCTGTCCCGTCCATGTCCCATTCTCGTGAACGCCTTTAGGGTATTTCTTCATATTCGGCACAAACATTCACTTGGACTTAAAGAATTTTTGTGGTCAAAGGTCAAGGTCACTGTGACCTCACAGAACACATTTTTCACCATAACTCATAAATTCATACGCAATTTAAGAAAAAATCCCTCATAGGATAAAATGAAGTGATGAAATTTTCAAATATCTCCAAATGGTCGACGGTCAACTTCACTGGGACATCATAACGTTCTGCAGAAACACTTCTGACCATTAATTAATTCTGTAACTAAGGAACGGGGAGATTGTAACTATATTTCCTGCAGCTTGGCATTTGTTTATGCAGGAATGTGGCATCTAACAGGGCCTTTGTTCCTTGTGAGAGACTTTTCCACATTTACAGTAGTTGAACACTTGGAAAGTACAGGCCAAAATGGCCTCCTAAGATTTCTTCTGAGTTTTTGGGGATCCGTGGCTGCTCAAGGACTTCAACAGAGGGAAAGTGTCAATGTGCAGGACATTTATAATGTCACTGAAAATGGTTTCCTAGAAAAATTGGGAACTTTGAGCTCATTGTAGGGTTTTCTGCTATTTTGTCCATCTGCTGTATATTAATGGGCAGTGAGTGTTTTCTGCTGTGTACCTCTACTGAGAGTGTCAAGGAGAAAGAAAGTGAGAAATAGTGAATGAAAGAGAGATGCAGAAAAGCAGTCATAAGAAGGATGAGTCACGCTCTCAAATATTGCCTCTTTTCTAACTAGTGTGGCATGAGGAACTGCTGTCTGCTGTGTGACATCGCTATGGCAAAGTATATGAGTGGTACTCAACCAATTCTCAGCCAAGATCAGTTCCTGCTCAGCTGCAATTTAGGTTGTAATTTCGCAAAATAAATCACCGCTAAAGAGAGAATTTGTTGTGATTGGTCTGCCTTGCAGGTCGGTAGAAAGGAAACTTGTAAAATTCTCAAATGCGTAAAAAAGAGTGTGATTCTCCCAGCCACTAACATTATCTCACTGAGTGGAGACCTGAATGTGTGAATTTGTTAGATATGATATGTCTTTTATTTCTTTTTAGCAATGTGTAATCCAGAACAGCTGTGTTATTGGAGAGAGTGATGGTGGTAATTGGCTCAAGGAGCAGTCATAGTAGATTTTTGTTTTCCTGATTCTTGTTACTGATGTGTATGTGTCTGAACACCGAGACAGTCATTATAAGATATTGTGGACAATATCCAGGTTTTTATAAAATGTTGGTGTTTAGATGTGTATAAAATATTTTGGACAGGTCTAAATTATGCGTGATTGGAAAGGTCTAATTGCAATGACTATACAATCTGGCTGTAATAAGCTATTACAGCCACTGCTTCCTTTGTAAGATTAATGTAGGAGGAATGCAGCTCATGACCCTGTTCAGTTCCACAGCTACATCAAGGTTAGATAGTGGTTGGAACATGTATGCTATATGTGGAGATGTATGAAAATTTCCATCTGTATAATACTTTTTGAACTCTGACTTTAGGTAAAAAGTATATGAATTTTTCATAGCGGTGGTTGTAGTATTCTAATTATTCAGTCATGAATGTTAAAGGCCTTTAACAGGTCTGTCTAGGCGGTGGCAATAAAAACCAGATATTCTCTTGTGCTTGCATTGGCGAAGATTAGCATTAAGCAAGTGATGTTCCAAAGTAATGGGTCATTGACATTTCGCTCTCTCTTTTCTGAATGGTAAATTTGCTTTTGTTGCATAATGATGTCCAGGGGTGCAGAGGGAAATCCTGTTATTGGTGACTCTTGCTGCCCTGGCACTCCCGATTATCACAATTTATTGTGCTGCCCTGCTAGGGAGAGGTCAAGCATTAACCTACTTTGCTAGTATGGAGCTCATTAGCCGCAGGCTAGAGTTTAAAATGAGGTCATAATTGATAGGATTTTCCCATTCTTTTTTTTCCCTCTTCACTTGACCCAATCAGACCTTCTCACCCCAAAACTGTCCCGGATAACCACACTGGATGGCAGAATAGAAAATTTACATAGTACACTTTCACGGAAAAAAAGTTCAGCCATGCGATAGACAAAGCTGCAGAATGGGCAGCTTTCTTGCAGTGTGACAAAAGGCTTCTAGTGATAGAAACTGTCCAATCCCTTGAATTAGTAGTCCTGCAGGACTCAAACTCACTCTTTGACCGTTAAACATCTAAAACTTGATTAAACCCTTACATTTTCCCATAGGAGAGACAAACTTTCTTCTTGGTATTACAATATCACAGTTATACTTCTTAATCCAACACACTACTGTCCCACACACCTTTTAAGGAACTCAGATCACAGGCAGTTTAAAAATGATGGGATAATGTTTAGAAAACGATATTTAGAAAGTAAGCATGCGAGATTGGATGGTGGGATGGATGGATAGAAGGATAGAAATGTAGGTATTACTGTACATATAATTATGAAAGGAAGCCCTAGGCATAGAGATGGCTAGGGAGGGGGTTAGTTGGAGGAAACTAGAATAGAGGTATATATATATAGTGGTGGAGAGCATTTAGTAACGCACTATTTGGTAATGTGGTCACGGATTCCACAAAGCACACTACCAGAATGAGGGCATTTTATATGTGCTAATATAATGAACCAGTTGAGGAATTGCACGCTATATCAAAATATACAATGTGCTTGCTCTTTGTATGAAAGTGATTGGTCTTGTCTATGATTCACAAGCTAAACCAATGCATCACGTTATGCCACATTTTTGTTAGTGTGCATGTGTGGGAAAGCATAATTCACAAAAGGCTCCCCCGTAAAACGTATTGCAGAGTAATGCTATTCCTCCTACACTGAAGCTTTGTATTGTTGTTAGCAGCTTATTGTATTTATGAATGAGAAATCCTGCATTATTTTCAGTTTACAATGAAACTACACAGAGGATGTAGTTCATGGTAGGTGTGATATTGTCCTGAGATGCCAGATCCCACAGAAAGCATTCGTACAGTGCCTAAACCCCCCTATCACTGCAGCGTTATTGCCGCTGCAGCCAACATTAAATTAAATGTGCAATTTCTGCATAATACACACGCACAGAAACATGCACACACATACACACACACGCTGCATGGCACAGGATGAGAGGATATTTCCAATGGGGAATCCCTCACGCACAAAGCTCCCCTTATGGATAATCCCCTAAACGGAAGAGAAATGTTGTACTTTGAAAAAAGAAGAGACATATCTGGGTAGAACAAGAACACACACACACACACACACACACACACACACACACACACACACACACACACACACACACTCAAACAAACACAGACATGGAACTTGGGATTTAAAAAAATAAAAAATAAAAAATCCGAGATGTAGAGGGGGCTCAGCTGAAATTGATTGTGCTGTTTCCAATTTGAGACACTGTATGTGTCTGTGTTTTTAGTTTTGTGTTTGTACCTCGTGCATGCACATGTGTACAGTCATGGGGCTATTTACAAGCAATTTGTGGATTTAAACGTAACAATATCTTCAAGAACACTAACATACAAGATCATGACCATTAGTCAATAGACATAAAGCACCAACTGTGATGTAACACTTGGTTTAGCACATTGCTGTAATAACAGAGATTACGCCAGCTCCCTACGCTATCTATTAGGGATTTCCACCCTTCCCATTCTTTGCTTTATCTCCTCTCACTTTGGATATCCATATCTTATTCTATCTATATTATCTATCTTTGCTTCTACATCTGTCCCACACTACCTCTCTTTCAGTTTTCCCGTCCTCTGTCTTAAAGTTTTTTTCTCCTCCCTCTATTTTCCCTCCCTCTTCTCTCTCTCTCTCTCACTCTCTCTCCCTCTCCCCACCCTCCCTCCGTTCTCGCCAGCATCCTGCAAAATCACCCCTTACCATCTCTCCGTCTGTGTGTGCATGCACAGGAGTCAATGTGTGCGCCTGTGCTCGGGTGAGTGTTAGTATGAGTGGCCATGTGACTCTGCATGTGCTACTTTGACAGGAGCAGATAGCGAAGGAGAGAGAGAACAAAAGGAGAGGAGACGAGGAGGAGGGGGACTGTGTATGGCCATGTGGAGGATGTTTTGGAATTGGGATTTTAGCTGACCCACGGGAGTGCGTGTGTGACAGGGAGTGCGTCCGTGTGTGTGTGTGTGTTTGTGTGTGTGTATAAGATGGGCTCCGCTCTGGGCAGAAGACAAGCAGCCGAGAAAAGGGAAAGAAAAACTAAAGAAGCCAGGAAGGCCAGACTCAATAGTAAGGTACCCCAATTGCTCTCATCATCTTTTTAATTTGATTTTACCATTATCCCTGGTGTAAATGCATCTTTTTGTTCCTCTCTCTCTCTCTGTTTTTTAATCTTCCTACTCCCAGTTATTCACAAACACTCCCCAACCCATCCCTGTCTACCTGTCTATCCTCTATTGCTCTCTCCCTCTTTCTCTCTCTGGCTTTCGTTCTGTTGTTATGCTCTGCTGCATGTTGGCTGTGTGAAGAGCTGGTGCAGTCTTGTCTGAAACCCTGACAGAATGCTAATGTTTTTCTCTGCACTGGTTCAGTTACTAACAGTGGGCTTGGATCAGTGTGTCTGTTTGTGTGTGTATGTGCGTGTGCACTTGATATGTCAGAGGATGTGTTGATGTTTGTGTCAAACTGTGGCAAGTGTTAGTGGTTGTGTTTTCCTTTTAGATCTCCGAGTAAGCAAAGGAAAACAATTTTTGGGTGTGCATGTCTCTTTATGTTGCAAACATTCATGTATGCAAGCGTGTGTGGGCGCACGCGTGTATGAAAATGTGTTTATGCATGCACATGACAATGTGTGCCTAATGTTCTGCCAATGGGTCTCTCCAGGACAGAACTTGCCTTGTGGTCTTTACTCTCTGTTATCACAATGCTCTGCTTGTCTCACATTGCTGTCATAACCTGCTATTTATGCTCTCTGATGGAGATGGCTTCACTGCGTGTGCGTTTGTGACAGAGAGACACAAAGCTGCAAAGACAGCGCACAGTATCGGCCGGGGCACAGTGGGTAAACTTGTTAAGCTAAGTAACTACCACATACAGTATCTTCTGTGAACCTCCCTGGAGAGTCTCAGAGCTGGCAGTCTTAGTCGGTGAGGGCTCAGCAGCTGGCAGCTGTCAACAGGACGCCCCGCGGGCGACGTGACCTGAGCTACCGCACAACTCGGCAGCCAGACCCACATAAACATATTCCAACTGTTCATTAGGTCAATTATTGATTCAGTATCTATGGAATTGATGTTGTATGAAAACCCACTGTTTGGAGTATAGCACCATGTCCTACTTATAAATTCAGCTATTGTGAGTAACAGCCATTAAAACTACACAGTGTGATTGGTGTTATTTTGTTGTGGGTGACAGTCTTATTTAACATTTCAGATGCCTAATTACCCGCAGTGTCTTCTGTATGCTGCTGCTGCACATGTGTTCTTTGAGAAATTGAATCATTATAATCTAAGTTGTTACACTTTCACCACAACTCTTAAATTTTCCCCTTAAACTGAGTAGTTTGTGATGTATTTGTGCATGAGAGAGAGAGAGAGTGACTGCGATTAGCACGATGAGAAAGAATGAATTGATTCTGTTTTGTTCAGTATGCTCTGAAACCAGGCCATGTAGAAACTATAGCTCCAGGACATTCATAATACACCCCAGTAAGCTCTGTGCTGGTCTCTGCTTTTAGGTACTGCTGATGTTAATTCTTTTGGGATCTGTTTTTGTGATTCAAGTTAAGTACTAAGTAATCTCAGGAGAAAATACGGAGGAATACATTGTTCACACCCCCTTTACTTTCAACTTTAAATCAGTTTATTTTGTGTTTTGCATTTGAGCAGTTTGATGACAAAAACAGTCAGAAAGTTTCACTTAAGTCTTGCATTGACATGTCCAAATGGGTGACATCCAGAAATTAGCTGGAATCAGATAAAGTTAAAGAAAACATATTTGATTAAAACATAGTGTTCTAATCTTAGAAGAGCCATAACAGGCTACTGCAAAAGGAAATGGTTTAGTGACAATAGACAACAAGACAAGAAGAAGTTGGTTAAATCATGCAATTTCCCTGTTTGGGGAACGGCTTTCAGCCGTCGCTCTCTGACATCTACAACTCTGTGTATCATGCCTCATACTGTACAGACATTTCTATGGTAGATGACAGCCATGCACATCACAGCCCCACATGTACACTTCGGAAAATATATCTTATTTTTTTCCTGTTTGCAGATAATGTAAACCCAACAAAATGCTTCACCAAGCTTCACTTTCTATCTGCAAAAATTGTATCCGTCTGTTTTTTTCTGTTTATGTGTGTGGTAGGGACATTGTAGACACTGCTGATTTCATCCACCCATCCATTTAAGTGAAGTGGAACTGGATTTGCTGTTTGGGCTTGATGATGTTACGCCTCATTGCCCGAGTTCATTTCACAATAAGAAAATAAAATATGGTATAGCTCGTGCTCCATACTGTACAGCTTCCCACTAGCATGAGACTCCATCATTCTAGGTCAGGCAGTATGAATAGATAACTGCAGAATAGGATGCTAGAGGCATAAAGTACAATAGAGTTCTAATAATCATCTGGCTGAATAAAAATACTACCCACATACCCCCTGTCTCAGCCTGCAGCCTACTGGCTGTCCTATTCTGTTCTCTCTCTGTGGCCTGCAGGTCAGTTTGCAGCCAAGGCTCAAATGTAGGGGAGGATAGTTTTTGCTATATTTTCAGTTGTATTTGACATTCATTTTATTAGACTGAGCTCCAGTTTACCTCCAGTCTGTTTAGTTGTGTTTCATCCTCTGGCTCTGCCCCCCTTACTGTCCGTCTGCTTGTGTCCTGTTGTCAGTTTGTGTGTCTGTCTGAAAGCACATGAGTGGACCTGATTCAGCTCTTTCTTTCTCTGGACTGTTTGATTCTGATGACAGCATGCATTCCCCTCATTCTCCCTGACCACCCTGCTTACAAACACAAATACACAAAAAAACATAGTAATGCATACAAACAACAATACAGCCCTGTTGTCATATTATTATATATTATATAACAGAATTTATTGTAACTTAAGCTTCACACTGACTTATTAATTATTACTCTGTGGAAAATCACCCCCTGCAGAGGTAAACAGCAGCTGTGAACATTTTTAGTTTTCATCTAAACACAGTTAGCTTACACCACGGGTGGTTACAATGGATTATAAATAGTGACATGGTGGAAAAATGTATGATAATGTCCAAAGAAACTGTCCAACTTCTCTACTGTCCATCTGTGCTCAGTATTTTCCAAACACTTATAGCTGCATGAATGTATGACTAAACACATCTCTCTATCATAGTCCTCACACAACATTACCTACCTTAAAAAGCAGGTATGCCAGATGGCTTTCATGTTATAGTGTCTCTTAATTGTAATCCATTGTAAGTGCCAGCAATTCAAGCCACATTTTCAAGCCTACGGGAGTGGAGGGCAAGAACACCTTTGAATGGTCTGCCTTTCGTAGAGATCTTGCTATTGTGTGCTCCTGTTTTATGCCTATGCCTTCTTGTTTTTGCATTAACAAGTAAGCCATGCTGCCAGTGTAGCCAGGGGGTGGGCGGAAGTGGTTGAGTGTACAGCTGAATGTGTTTGGGGGTCCGCATACAATAGGCCTGTGCTCTGCATGTTTGTGAGTGTGTTGATGAGTGGGAAAGAGGCTGTGGCTTTGTTCCAGCCTTTAGCCAACCCTTTCAGAGTTAGCTCACACTCTCCCGCCTGCCCAAACTGTACTTCATCAAGAGGAAATCTAGATTTCCCACAAAGCTAGAACATATTATCCCAGTGCTTCTGAACAGGATTACTCAGGAGACACCATGCTGCTGCGTTCAGAGAGAGCTACGAGGAGCCGGGCCACAGAGGTTAGACACAGCACACTACTGCTAAAATGACTCGTGCAGGTTACTGTCACAGTGGGGCTATGCAGGTAGCTCTCTGACACTGTTCTCATTTAGATACCCATGGAGAAAGGAGGTTTGTGGAGCAACATTTAGTTTGCAGTGCAGCGATTTGTTTGTTTGCCAGCTTTGAATTAACCGCACTTCTTATTTAAAGTTTGTGGCCAGTTCTGTCGTAACACAGCAAATCGTATATGCCTTTTTACCTGGAAATATAGTTCAAAGATCCATTTTGACCAACACCATGATTACTGTTTGTTGTATGAATGACACAAACTACAGCAACAGAAAATGACTGATCAGGTTACATGGGCAGTTAGTGGAGGCTGATTTCACAAGTTCTTTGTAAGAAGCATTCCATCACAATAATTTGTCCCACCCTGTCTCATTTTAATGGTTTGAATGTAGCGATAGCCCACATAATAGGGGAACCATACTGGTATGTGCGTGCTGTGTCAGCAGAGGACATGGGTCCAGGTAAAGGCGAGCTTTATGCTGGAATGCAGACAGGCACTTTTGTATCTCTTTCTTTGTCTTTTTTTCTGATTGTACTTTATCTGCTTTCTTTTACCATTATAAAAAAACATCTCTCATTAGGTCAATAACCCCCTACATAAACTGGACAAACAGAAACAAACTTCAGTTAAAGGAAATATGTTTGTGAGTGTGTTTGAGTGGACTCTCGAAAATACATAATGTCTACAAATCCCAAAAGACACAGGGAGCAAGTTATTTAAAACAGGCTTTGCAATGATAATCACAGAGCTGTAATATTGAATTGCATGTGACACAGACATTTGCAGTCAATGATGTGTTAGATGCCGTTGCTATAGTAACAGCACCCCCATCACTGTCTTGGAGTGTTTTTTTTTTTGTTTGTTTGTTTTTTTTTTTTTTTTACTGCTCTCATGCATCATGAATAACGCGTGTGCTAAATTATGAATCAGTAAGGGTTATTTTATGTACGGGTGTGTAAGTGTGTGTGCGTGATTGCTTGTGTGTGAATGAGTGCAATAAATTTAATCCTCAAGCCTCCAGTGCTTTTTCATGTGGTGTTAGTCTCCCCCTAAGCTTAAAAGTGTATCAAATTACTCAGAGATTTATTTTGCTGCTATACAGTAAAGGTTGAAGATTCCTCTCTTAGAAAATCCTATTTCTTGGGATCAAGTCCATACTCTGTCATACAGTATATTGGTCTTTTTGTAGCTCAGAGCATTACACTTTAAGCCTGTTAGGTATGGATATTGGAGATTACTGAAGCTCTTGCTCTCTCAGACAAACATACTGTAAGCTGAGGTCCAAACAGACATAGATAGAGGCACAAGTGCTGATAGACGCACACACATAAAGCCGTCTGTGATACCAGGCATATAACGCTAATTGAACAGTCTGGCACTGTGTGCGTGTGTGCGTGTGTGCGTGCGTGCGTGCGTGCGTGCGTGCGTGCGTGCGTGTGTGTGTGTGTGGTTGAATTGTAAACATTTTAAGTCGATGTGGAAAAACCAGTATTAGACTTTTAGAAGAATACTCCACCAAAAAAATGTGTTTTGAGCACCAAACACTCATCCCCTGAAGGCAACTCCCTCACCACATCTCTGTTGCCCATCCATATGCTCGGCATGTTACAGTCATTATTGTGACAAATATGACTAAAGTGCACAGTTTCAGCTTGTTGTTATCACAGTTAGCTTCTTACATTTGTTGCTCTGCAGTATTTGATATGCACAACAATGATTTCTGATGGAGTTGTGTCAACCTACCAAATCCCTCAAGAACACAGTTTTTTTTAAATGTAACGGCACCAAAACAGAGTACAGAGACTACATATACATGTAAAGTGACTAGTGCAATGGGAGGGAATCGCATCTACATGGTGCTCACAAATATGTATACTTCCATACCCTATATATCAATTATTAAGCTACCACAATGCAGAGTATCTCAAACATATCAAATACATCAGCGTCCTCCTACTGAGCAGTAGTATGTAGTTGTATTTACTATCGACTGATATGTAGTGTGTAGTTGTCTGGTGTGCTGTGCCAGGCTGGCAGTGGATTGTTTTCTGTGCGACTGATGAGGAGCAGAGCAGGGTCACAAAGCTAATGACTGCACTTTTATCATGCTGTCCATGGAGCCTGAAAACTGAGAGTTCACAATGTTAGCCCCATTTAACAGGAACACAGCACCATGCCTGAGGTACACTGATGGAAGACGTGAATATATACAGAATATATACAGGTTAACATGGAATCTTCAGCACTTACATAGTCTAAAACAATCTAAGACAATAGCTCTGAAAGAAATGCACCTAACGTCAATGAGGTTTTGTTTTTAAGTTTTTGTCAACATTGTGTCAGAAAAGTGTTGATTTACCTCCAAATAATGCAGTTCAGTTCAATACTTCTCTAAAATGTCACAACAAATTACTGAAGTGAAATTTACAGGTCTCAAAATAAATGAATACTGCAAGCATCAGAAATACCATATTCATAGCAGGGCTGTAGTATAATATTGCATATTAGATTGTAAAGGACATTGTAGTATTGTGTACCCTGTGTAGCATTGCCATTGAAAGTTTGATGAGAAACATAAAGGCATCACCATCATTAGTACTACAATGCTGCACCTGAGACTCAAAATAAGTGAACTACAGTATGAATTGCCAGGACAGTCGATATACTAACACATCAGTTGCCCAAGCTGCTTGGACACTCACTGGATTGAAGAAATGGTTTCTATAAGAACTATCTGTTTTTTAAATCCATTACCAGCTGTAGAAATTGGAATGATTCAGCAAAAGAGCCTGAGTGGCTGCCAAAGTGTTTGCTGAGGTGGAAACTAGAGAGATTTTACATTGTTATTTATTTGATGGGGATCAGATGTTGCTCATCCAGCCTGTTAAAGTAACATTTCACTGACTTGCCAGAGGCTGGTATACTATATTTATCTGCAAGTACTATTTTTCTGTTTTTGTTACTGTTAGTTGGTTTACAAAATGTCTATTAATTTAAGTCTTTCCCACTCGTGTATATAATGGATTTGTCATGACATTAATAAGAATTAGACTCTGAAGACTCAAATACACACAAACACTGACTGACAGGATAACACGTTGTTAAACTTAGTTTAACATATTTATCCTAGATTAAGAACCCAGGAAGTCTAAGATGCTAGTGCTTTGTGTAAAACCACAGTGTTAGACAGCCAGTCAGGAGCCTGTTTGACACAGAGCCATTATTATTGCTATAATTAGATTGGCTCACAGTCAGGGAGTGCGTACACTGGTCAGCAAGAACAAAGTCTGGGAACAGGCTAAGACCAAAACCATATGTGCTGTAACAGAATTTCAAATCATCTTAAGATAGTTGTTTGCCAGGGTGTGCTGACCCTTACTGACAAATATACACAAGACACATTTCACTGGTGTTTGTTGCTGGGCAGGTGTTTCTGCAAACAAGGGCTTACCTCCAGTAAACCTGAATGAACTGAAAAAGAAAAAAAGAAAAGAAAAATCTCTGATCTGAACAGACTGAATATAAACTGCACCTGAGTCTTTGTGTCTTTTGATTAGCTCGAAGTTTCAATGGAAACCAATTTTACACAGAGTAAGAAAGACTAGAACTGTGAATAAAGTGCTGCTCTACTCTATTCTCGTTTCTTATCCTCTCTCTCTCTCTCTCTCTCTGTGTTCATGTCTTTGCACTATACTCCTCTATTCCTTCCCCTCACGTGTCCCCATTTTCTTGTGTTTCTGCCACACCACATCATTGTGTTGCATTTTTAATGGGGACATGCTTCATACTCTGCAATAAATCCATGAATTATAGAGTAAACTGACAAATAAAACAAGCTAAGCCATTTGACTGTTTTTCCCTCTGATGAGAATAGATTTTAAAAGAGGAGAATGTTTTGATTACAAAAGGAAGATGCAGTTAACCAATGACTGCTTCACTATATGGTCTTTACTCTCACTGTTTGCTTTGTGGTTTTGCATAAGACTTGAAGTGCATCTTAGTATGCACTTCAATGTGAGAGTAAATCACACATTTCCAAGACACAAGCAGGTCTTAACCTCCAAGTCTCGAGAAAGTCCCAAGTTACTGTGGGAAGAATCAAGCAAGTCAATTCATTGCATTGGTCATAAAAGTTAAAATTTTACTTTCGACAGCAACGGTTACAGCTGCTTATACCTACAAATCTTAGTGATATTTGACATTTTATGGCAATGTAGAGTCCAAATCTGTGACTGCAGAAATCCACTGCTATAATTATTAATTTTAGTCTTATTATTATCATGACCTTGATTAAGAAGGTTATGTTTTTGCTAGAGCCTGACTGATATTGGATTTTTGGAGCCTATATATATATATATATATTTATTTCACTGGGAATTAAATAAAATAACTATAATAATAAAAAACATAAGAACAAATATGTATGTGTGTATATATATATATATATACATATATATATATATATAACTTTAATTAAAAACAAAGGATCAAATATACATAAAATAACTTGACTTGAACCGAACATTTCCACTGCATTATTGCATCTAAATAAAAGTATTCATATCAGCACATATCAGAGGATATATGCGCCGATACCGATATATCTGTGATAGGCCAATATCGGCCAATAAAATCAGCTGACAATTTAAAATGGTTGAGCTCTTGTTTTCACCCATGTCTGTTTATTTGTCAGCAAAAAGTACGGATCTGATTTTCACCAAACTGTGGAGGGATGGGCCATCGACCAGGGAAGAACCCATTCAATATTTGGTGCAGATCTGGTTAAAGGGGCATATGGCTTACTTGCAAAATCTATAATATTTTATCCTTTCTTATATGTTAATTCTTTTTCACCACTAATGACTCACCCTAGCACTACTTAGCAAAGCAAAGCTTACATTTGTGGTGTCTGCCATAGAATCTGCCTTTTATTCCGCATTGTAGAATACATTCCTGTCTCACCCTGTACCTTTTAGTCTCCATCTCAGCATGCTCCACTGAGGCCAAATATTCTAATGTGTTTAAACATGTATTTGACAGAAATGTACTTTTGATAAAGCACGAAGGAAATATAGCACACAAATGTAAAAAAAAACCAAACAGTTCATATGACAAATGCTGTTGTTTAGTAGTACATTACCAAACACAGTTGTTACGTGAGTGGGGGATATGACAATGTAGCCAGGAATTGTGTCTCTTGGTTTGTGTGTCTAATTAAAATGCAGTGCCCCTGCAGCAGGATGGCCTCTGTACAAAGCATCTGGGAGACGGGGTCAAGGCCTGCCCGCTCTTACTCCAGCCTTTATATGAGTGACTGTCAACAAAGCGCAGACAGACAGAGAATCAGGAACACTCTGTGCCAGATAAGCGTGTTTGTGTTTGCTGATGTGACTACATACCAGAAGAGACAGTTGTCTTTTTAAATGTACGACTGATTGTTGTTGCCACAGTTTGAAGTAAATCCACCTCTTTCATATAATGAAAATGCTTTTGGCAGGATTGTAATAATGAACACTGTCTGAATCTTTGCCCCCTCCATATTTATTGTAATGTGGAATATTATTTAGTATATTCACTGAAATCCCTACTTATTTATTTATTAACCGAGAGCTTACAAGTAATTAATCAAATTAACCACAACAGTTTCAGCTGTTTTGATCATCAGTGAATCTCAGTGACAATGTTGGGTTTGGTTTATCAGGCTATCAGTCAGTGTCACGGCTGTTTTCCACATCACTGTCAGTCAGGCTGAATAGACAAGTCACCTGGCATCTGAATAGGCTTCACTACACGGATATGACAGCTTGTTGCTGACAGGGTATACCTGACGAGCTGAAAGCACAAAATAACTGCATGTGAGTCAGTTGTTGTAGCCCCAGTGAGATCAGTGACAATTTTCAGGAGTAAATTTGTTGCTAACTATCTGAAACTACCCTGTGAAATGGCTACTTTTCACTATACACTGTAAACACAATGGTGAATGTCACATGAAGGCATAGGCAATAGCCCTTGATGAGAATGTGGTAATATCTTTGACCGTAACCATATGCTTGTCGTCACGATACACAATCTGTGATATTACTGGCACTGACAGCAGGGCTCTGTGTTGACGGAGTAAACCGTTACTTCTGCTTTCGGCTTGAGGCCTGTGCTGTTTCCCAACTGTTCAGGCTGTGCTCTTATCATCCTGATGTCTGATGGTCCCCAGAGGATCCCCATGACCCACTGCTCTGGCTCACTGTGTTTATTGCCTAAGCAGCTATGATGCTTCAGAGCATGTGTGTATTTTACGGGCCAGCTCACATTAAGCCAGTATATGATCCTCCCGAATAAGCATTATTTTGGTGAGCATTGTAATTACTATTCATCCATGGCACACCGTACTCTAGGGCATCTATTAGGGACCAGGGGCTACATAGCCATGTGGTAATGAGTGTAAATATAGGGCAGTGAAAGTGTCTGTCACACACATACATGCTGCTGTATGGATCACACATGGATGCACATGAGCTATTGAACAGGACATTAAGTGTGCACACCTCCTTTCATGAAGCTTTGGTAAAAGGAGGAGAAAGACCAAGAGAGAATAGCCATAGAAAACAGACAGTGAGTAAAAGAGACATGGAGGACAGCAATGGAGGAAGGGGGAGTCGTGTTGTCTCTGTAATTTCTGGCCTCCTACCCAGGCTTTTATCAGGTAGTGGCAGATAATCCCCCTTTACTGCTGCAGGAGACGAGAGCCTCCTCAGTGTACCGAACTAAAATAAGGAGCCTTTATCCTCTTTGTCCTGGTAGCTGGAGAAGCTCTACCACTCATTTTCTGCTACTGATTGATCATCTTGTACAAGGTGCTACAGGGTATTCAGGACACATATCCAGATATTCGAAAACAGTGCGTAGGGGAAGGGCAAAATGCTGAGTTTGTCAGGGGTCTGAAGTCCTTCAGATATAATTTTGATGACAACTCTCTGCAATTTTAAGATCTTTAATGCAGTGGGTTTAAGCATAATAAGGCTGCCCTCCAATATAGGAGCTTCTCTAAACCCTGGCTGCTAATCAGCTACTATACTGTGGTGAAGTCACACCCTCGGGGGGGGGGGGGGGGGGGGGGGGGGGGGGGGTCAGAGGTTGAATGAATGTGAAATCAACATTAATATCAATCAAGATACCATTAATTAATAATCTGTCTCTATCAGATACTTTACTGGAAATTCCTATTAACAGAAGAAACATTTTGTTGCCGTTTGTGAGAAGTATCCACAGCAACAAAAATCATACTTGTATCATATGCTGTAGCTAAAGAGTAATTTCTTATCATATGGAGAGCAGGCAAGGAAACTTAGTACCGAGCATCAAACTGAATCTGCAGGCTATGTTCCTGGTTTTAACAAGTTGGTAAATTCCCATGGATTCTACAAGTTGATTATTGCTGCTGTTTCTTGCTGTGCTGCACCCACCGGTATGAGACACTATCATTCATTTCCCCCTTCCTCTCTCTCTCTCTCTCTCTCTCTCTCTCTCTCTTTCTCTCTTTCTCTCTTTTTTTCCTTATTTGTCTTCGTTCTCTTTTTTTCCGTATCCAGCACAGCAGGGTCACCCCATTCCTCATGACAGTAGTGCGTGTAAATAGCTTTTTGGGGACAAGGCAAACAGTGCTAATGAGCAAATCTGGATACTCCATTTGTGGTCTGTTCAATAAAACCTAAGGATAAAACCTGTATCCTGTGAGATAGCTATAAGATAGAAGAATACATTCTGCTCAAACATCATTACCTCAGCAAGTTAAGCCTCAATCTGATAAATCATGGCAGAGGGGAAAAGGAGTCACTTGGAATAAGATGTAATCAGAAATAAGAGGGGAAAACACATGACACTGTTGACCAGTTGCCGGTGATGGAGTAAAAGTTGTGTAAAACTTCTGACTAGCTTGCTCATAAGCTTGTGCGCATTGCAGCAGTTTTGGTAAACGGTTTTGGCTGTGTGAACATCACTTACCACACCAGACCAAATCATTTATGGCTTGGAATAAAGTATGAAATTCAAGGGGCAATTGAGGTGGGGTATTGTAAGACTGAGGCTTTAAAGATGAGCTACATGTTGTGACGACTGTTTCAGTTGGTCAAGTGACAGACGACTGTCAGCTGCCTGACAGTTTCCTGCTTTGTTGGTAATCATTATTGAAAGAGATAGGAACTGTCTGCTTCTTCATTGGCCAAAATTAGTATGGTATGACTAAGAGCACATCTTTACTTCTAAAGGAAAACAGGTGGTCTGTGCTGCTTCTTTCAGAACTGTGCAGCTGTCCTGTAAGTCAGGAAATGTGACTGAGGGCTTTTTGTATCTGTGAAGAATTACATCAATCGCTTCTTTGAAGACTGTATCTTTTTTTACTTTCTTTTATCTGGGATGAGCCTCTGTCAGAGAGGCCCTTCACACTTTTTCTCCCTGTGTGCCAACATGTGTATATAAGCATGCATAGGTACCTAGCTATTTATGTGCCCACATGTGTGTGCATATTAGTGTTTATATGCGTTGGGTTGAGCAACACAGTACCACATCTGTCATTTTTATATAATTGGTTCCCCTGTCTCTTTGTGAGGTTTGGCCTTCTTCCATGGAGAGGACTGTGGATACTATGATGTAGATCCCAGTAGAGTCATAAGGAAAACACACATGGTGTATTTGTGTGTGCGCTTGTGTGTGAAATGGTAATTTACCAGTGAATTCACATTATCTATGGAGGTAACTGCAACAGATGTCCAAATAAAAAAAACTGAAAACTGAAAGAAAAAAAAAAAATACAGAAGAAAAACTGTAATCAAACTGTAGAGATGTAAAAATATATACAGTACATGGGTGACGCATTGCATAGTCTGATGAAGAGGAGGTTTAAAGTCATTTTAAACTGAAACTGTCTAATATGCTGTTGGTCAGTCAAGCTCTGACCTGCTCAGCTCCGACTTGCTGGACCCGCCAAAACCCCTGAAAGTGTCCTGTGGTATCTGGCACCAAGATCTTAGCAGCAGATCCTTTAAGTCCTGTAAGTTGCAATGTTGAATTGCCACAGATCACACTTGTTCCAGCGTATCCCTGACACCCTGTCGCTGGTTTGTGTTTTGTCTTTCTTGGAATGCTGTCGGTAGGTATGCACCAGCGCTGACCAGGAGCACCCGACGAGTCTTGCATTTTCAGAGATGTGCCAACCTGGTCATCTGACCATAATGATTTTGCCCTTGTCAAAGTTGCTCAGGGCTTTACACGTGCCCATTTCTCAACGCATTAACTATGAGAACAGACAGTCCACATATCGTCTAGTATATAATAATATATATATAATATTCCAGAACTAGACCAACCCGTTGTCAAAAAGATAATCAGCATTATTCACTTCATCTGTAAGTGGTCAAAATGTTTTGGCTCATCCGTACATGCCGGATCTTTAAGGCTGGTAATAAAACATTGATTTGTACTTCACAAAACTAGTGGCCTCACGTATTTGACCTTCCTTAAGCAATAATTGTGCTGTTATCTGGAAATAGTTACCTACAATATGGTTTCAGTAGTGCATGTACACATCCAATCCCTCAACATTGAGCTAAATAACAGCTCCCCAACCACTTTGCTATAAGGGTGTGATTGACTGGCATTTCTGTATTAGTGGGTTATAACTTCCTACAGGAAGGGCCAGAGAAGCCGACATGAGCACGACATTTTGCTCATTATTCACCTTGTAAAGTCTGTGTAGTCTACATGCCACAGTCTAAACACAGTTGTGTTTGTGTTTTTCCAGAGGGTGAGTGATCTAATTTCACAACCTTTGCTATTTGTCATAATGGTTATAATTTTGTTATTTTATGAAATTTTGCTTACAAATGCTATGGGTGATTATATTACTGGTCCGTCCTAGGGATCTTTCCCACCATTGGAAATTAAGGTTTTATGGAACATGAATTTGTGATTAACCCTGTTCTTGGCCCTAACCAGTTTATCATCCACTCAGTTGTTGAGTAGTTTTTACTGTATTTGGTGTTTTATTTTTGGTGACAGAATGGTTTGTATAGGAGCAATGTTTTCACCAGCTGCTGTGTGCATGATGTTGCCCTTAATTTAGTTTTCTGCTTCAGGCTATATAACACGTCACTATAAGATTTATAAAGTTATTTTTCTTTTTAGAAACAATGTAAAGAACTCCACATTCAGGCTACTATTCATATGCAGTATGATAGCCTATGAGGGACAATAGTAACGAAACTTGGCAAATGAATGAATTAAATGTGAACAGACTGAATTACTACTATTTTTTTCCACTCCATTTAAATATTTTTTTATATTTGTGCTTTACTTTTTGTTTTGCAAAATTTTATGAACAGTTTTATCTCACTCGCAAGTCATTGCCAGGCATGTTCATGCACAAACTTGCAAGATGAATGGGAGATAGACCTATCTACTATTAAGTGGTTGCTACTAAAAGTAATAGGTAATCAGTGCACAGATGATTGAAATAAAATGATCCACTCTCATCTCTCTGTACTAGTTGAGGGCTTTTCTGCAATATTTTGTTCAAGCTAGGAACATGACAGGGAGTTTTTGATTAAGTCAGGGAGAAAGAGAATTGCAGTATCCGGAGGATGAACATAAAAGAGATGCAGAGATTCAAATTTTGTATGATTTTTTTTTTATGTTGCGACATGATAAAATTGAAGCAATTTTGGAAATGTTTTGCGCATGAAATTGTCTTGCCTGTCCATTAAAACTTAGGTAGGGCCTATGCTTAAGTTCTGGAAAGCAGATAATTAAAAAGTCACTTTCACAAGTCAATTTCTGGCTTTCACTTAAAATTAATAAAGTTACAGATCAAAAGTGACATTAATGCAGATTGGTTTGAAATAAAGGAAAAATACTGTTTTTTGGTGTTATTATTTTGGATTTATGTAAATCTGTATAACATCCTCCTTTGATGAGTTTTTTAAAGGAGCTTTTTGTAAGTTTTGCCATTACTACATGGCCAGCATTAACATTATCAGCTGTTTACTTATCAGTCTAGAGGTCAGTATCAGAATTCATTCTTTTATTCTCTCCAGTGGTGCAAAGCATCCCTCTTGTTTTGCTTGAAAAAGTTAGCATGCTAACCAGCTACCCAGGCTGAATTGTTACTTAGCGATAGCGAGTCACTGCAGCGCCCAGTCTGCCCTGTAGAAGTAGCACTGCTCAGAGGACGTGACCTCTTGTAAGCCTCTGGTAAGTAAATAGCTTTTAATGGTAACGCTGGCTCTGTAGTGATAGCAAAACTTACAACTAGCCCCTTTAGATATTACAGCAAATTATTGGTCTTCCAAAAATAACAAACCGATTGTGTTTACAGATGCTGACCAGTCCTGTGCAGGGCTTTCACTGTCAGATGTGATGTATGACAGATCCATTTTTAAAAAGATTTTTATTAAGACCCTCACCAAAGCAGACAAATCATTACAAGGCTTTTTATCAGCCTTCTCTTCAACAGGCAATAAAACACAAATCAGATCCAGCTGATCATTGGCAAATCATCCCCAAGCCTCTTCAAGGCATTATCCTAGGCATTACGCAGGACACACAATCACACACGCACGTACACACACGTACACACACGAACACACAGACATACTCAAAAAACACAACCTCAGTGCTCTTCCCACTCATGTGTACATTGGCTGCCAGGGCTGTCTTTGTATCCCATCACCATAACAACTGCCTCACGGAACATCTGAAAAAAAGGAAAAAGCCAAAGTGAATTTCTCTCACTCAGTCTGACTTGGAGATGGTGAGAGTAGCGGTCGGCAGCTCCTCGCAGCATGTCAGCGTGGTGTGTGTGAGCAAGAAGCAGGCTTGTAGAGGCAAGTTGGCTGCAGATGACTTAGTCTGAAGAGAAAGAGGGTGTGTGATGTGAAATTTCGAAAGGTGTTGTAGAGTGTGACTTTTCAGAACGAGGGATATACAGTATACGATGTCGCATATGGTGAGTGTCAAAGCAGCTGCTGTATTCTGTTTTCATTCCTGCACGTGAGTGTACATGGTTATATGTATGTGTTTAAGTTTGTTATACATGAACCTTGTGCAAAGTAATCAAGCTGTGTAGACTACAATGTGTGTATGCGTATGTGTGTTTGGAGGCTTTTGCACATGTGGATGTTATGTAATGACTGAGACCTTGAGAGTGCAATAGTAATGAAAGTTCACTGTGGGGCTCATTTGGGATACTGCAGATATTGTGTAATTACATCCTCAAGATACATTTAGAGCATCATCCATGTTTTCATTGAGATTTTATGTTCAAAATTAAACTATAGTGGAGTAAATTTGTTTTAATTTTTTTTTTTGTCTTCTGTAAGTACAGTACATAGTAATTAGATACATTCTGGTCTATGATGTTATGTCTCATATAGTCCAAGATGGACTGTTGCCCTGATTCTTCATGCTATTGTTATCTGTTATGAAATGTTAGTGCTGTTACCTTGTTCATAGCTTCATTTTTCACTCTATACTCTACAGGCTTATACCTATCAGCAGAGGTGATGAATATTTTTAATCATAAGTCACAGAGGAAATTAAGTGGATTTGTATGTGTGTATAGATGTGTGCTTGTTTTATGAAAATGGTTTTAAGTGTCAATATTAGCTCTCAGGCACAGCACAATATTATAACCATTATATTTGAACCAATAATGTGACAATGGCCTCCGGTTCTCTTTTGGCGCTCATCTCAGGAAAAGAGAGGTCTTCATTTTAGTGTGAAAGCATACACATAGAGGAACAACGGTCTTGCACTGCGTGTTCTACATTGATCGGCGCAAAAGCTCAGTGGCATTGTGCAAAACAGTGCCACCTTAGCTACAGTGCTAATGTGCTGCAGGAAACTGCTACAGATTCCAGCTGTGTTGTAACAAACTTAGTAAATAAAGCTGCATCTACTCATTGATACTGCTAGACATCGCTTGGTGAAATATTCTTTTTGTCTGGTCTGCATATAAGGCCGGTTTGTTATTGCACAGTTCTGGAAATTCAGAAAAACACATCATCCATCTTTCAGTTAAAGTAGTCGTCAAAAGTGATTGGTTGCGGCCACAAAGGTCAGTGTAGATGACAGTGGAAAGAGGTGCGCAAAAACTGTTTTTTCCACACCTTACTACACCTTTACTTAACAGCCTTTCCCTGTCTTTTTTGCTCCATGCTATAATAGCTTATATATATATTTACTGCACATGGTCCATTTGCTTGGCATGACAGAACAGAAATAAGACCTTCAAACACAGAAGGAGAGAGCAGACACTTTAGCTTTCATCTCTGAACTGCATTATTAAACATCACCATCCACATGAGTCTGACATCACCCAATCACAGCTGTCTCTTCCTCTTACTCCCCCATCTCCCATTTCCCTTGTCTCCGTCTATTAGGCAAACCTGAAGAAGTTTATGGAGTATGTGCAGCAGAGAAACATTGAAAAGGTCTCAAGGTTCTTGGAAAAAGGCCTGGACCCCAACTTCCACGATCCAGACACGGGAGGTGAGGAAGACCATGCAAAGAAATATCCTATCCTTACCCTACTCTAGTTAATTTATTATCTTTTTTCAACCTTGATTTGTCTTTTCTCTTGTGCTTTCTCTCTCTCTCTCTCTCTCTCTCTCTCTGTCTCTCTCTCTCTCTCTCTCTCTCTCTCTGTGTCTGTCTTCACCACAAAATGACCATGTATGGATTGTCTGAAATAAGCCCTCTGCATGATGGGTAAAGCTGGATTACTCTCTTTGCTAATCTCCTCATGTTTATGCAAATGTTTGTCCAGCCATAAAGGAGATTTCCCTGTTGGGTGACCTGTAGTCTGACAGAGGATCTGTGAAGCGAGGGGAACATGAGAATAGGTTGGTTTAACACCAACAGGAAGCAGCCACTTAGGCGCACCGGAGGGTGACAATCATGACAGCCAAAGCAGTTATCCAAATGCAGAGTCACTGCAAATGTAAACCCACAGTTTTTATAACTCAGTAATTTTGTCGTCAAATATTGACAGCTTCAATTGTGGGATGTTCATTTCTTAGGGGAATGCACAGTAACGTCAGTGGGAATACTCAGATTTTTGATACGGTTTGCTTACTCATCCTTGCATTTTACAGAATGTCCTTTAACGCTGGCAGCACAGCTGGAGGGATGTGCAGAGCTCATCAAGGTGCTGAAGAGTGGAGGGGCACATCTGGACTTCAGAACAAAAGATGGCATTACTGCCCTACACAAGGCTGTGCGCAGCAAGAACCATACAGCGCTTATAGTGAGTAAAAACACACACACACAATCATAGCAGAAATCCGACTCATCTCTTTTATTTCTTTTGCTTCACCAATTGGCTGCTTGCAAACTTTCCCTGTGGGAAAGGGGAGTTTGCAGGCAGGCAATCTCTGGCAGAGGGTGCTTGAGCAATTGAGCACGGAGGGTGCTTGAGCAATTACTAAATATGTGAGGCTTAATATGCCCTCTTTGAATGAGCTGGCATATTCAGTGAATGGCCTTGCATGTGTCTGGTTTGAGGAGGCTTGTAACCTAAATGAAAGGGTTTACATGAGTCATATAATTGATTTCATGCTGAGCCTGAACTGTTGAAATTGAAATTGGTTGTTTCCTCTCAGTCATTGTCCAAATATTCAATGTCACTGTGCCATGTAACATACATAAGCTGTTGTTGCTGCTAGTATATTAAGTTTATGAGAGGTTATCTTACAGTACATGAATGCTCATAACGCTACAACTGTGGATGTGTGATTGAATTGTTCAGTACCACTGATTAAATGATCGTGACACACCATTTACCAAGTGTTAAGAACAGCTATATAATACAGCCCCATGAACCTGTGTCTTTGGCCTTCATATTGCATGGTGATGATAATGCATGATAATAGATGGGACTGTATGAATACCCTTTAGCATTATTCCCACCTAACCCCCTTCTTTTCCCAACAGACATTGTTGGACTTGGGTGCATCACCTGACTATAAAGACAGTAGGGGGTTGACTCCACTCTACCACAGCTCAATGGTAGGAGGAGACCCCTACTGCTGTGAGCTGCTGCTGCATGATCATGCACAGGTCGGCTGTGTGGATGAGAATGGCTGGCAGGAAATACACCAGGTAATACACACCGACACACACACAGATAAAACAGTGATGGGTTATGTGCAGAATACAAATGCAGGTGCAAGGTAAGTCATCTCGCCTGGTTTTCAGAGTTTCATTGGAAGGCAGCACTTTTTTTTTCCATTCTAAAGGACTGGACAGGCTTTTTAATAGATTTCCACTTTTAACTAAGGAAGAAATGAATACACATATTTAAAAAGTCTGTTTTTCTGTAAATTGATGTGGGTTGGCTGATCAAATGCATTACTCTAGACATGGCATACATGATCAGTTACACACCCTCATACATTTTGAATGCTCATTTACTCAGAGATATGCAGTACACTAGCACAAACACTGACAGCCACTAATATGTCATTAGCTGTACATGGAGGCCCTTATGTATCTGGACTTAATGAAGTAGAGGCCTGCATGAGTAGTTACTAGCAAATGAGTAGTTACTAGGACCTCAGAGTTCACTGATACTGTTGCTGCAGCTGGATGTAAGTCAGTGCCTGGCAGTCCAAGTGGTGGTGTGTTGAGTATAGAAGTAATTTCTTGACTATGGAAGCGCATACACAGTATAAAATGTGCATTTTATACACATACAGCCTCAAGGTATTCCCTGCTCTGTAAACATAGTGGAGGCTAGTGCCTACATGCTGTTTTTGTTTGTTTTTGTTTTTAGCTTATATCTGAGTAGTGACAGCAAGACACTGGGGGTCTGAATGTTCTTGTAAAGTAAATGGAACCAAACAGGCAGCTGTGGGATTCACCTCTTCTGTCGAATAAGTGCAGAGGGAAAGTTGAATAGCAACATCAAATTGTAATCAGAGTAAGGGAATCAAGCTAATCTAAATGTTGAGTAAACACACAGATGTGGCGTATTTGAATGCAAAACTTCTTGACTCGTCTCTGGAAGAAAATTTGTATCATCACTGTCATTCCACTTTATGTGTTGCCACTGTAAACGTAATAACTCATTTGAAGTTAGAGGCAAGAAGAGGCGCCAATATTTGCCTGTCACACATGTTACCATCAACTTTCCCCTTCATCTGTCTTTCTTTTATTCTCTTTGATTCTTTCATAGTTATTCACGCTACACTATCAGCTTGATGTAGTTCATCTCAAGGTCTTGCTGTTATCGTTACTGTGAGGTTACTCTGAACAAACAAACAAAAACAAACAGATTTGCCCTTATGTGGCAGGCATGAGTGCGTTGGAGATCTGTCTGTCTTTATAATTCTGGCTGTATGTTTGGGGTCGTTGTCATGCTGCAGAATGAGTTTGGGACCAATCAGATGCCTCAGGATCCTTATGCAGGTTTTTGACTGGTATCATCATCTGCTGCACTTGACAGTGTAAATATCACCATCACTGCATACTAGAATATTCTCTTGTCTAATATTTCAGTGACTGTTGTCCCCATGACTGCCTCTCATAACAGCCAGGGACTGCTTTGTCACATTGTTGGAAGGTGTATTAGTTATATTTTGTAATTGTGAAAATAATCTAAACAACAAAGTGGTCCTCTAATATGACTACTGGCAATAAGTTTACCATTTTCTATTCTTTTTGCCTTTTAGCAGAGTCATGCTGTTTTCATTGCACACTACATCTGTCCTCCATTCTGCTTTCCCTAAAGCATGTTCAGGTCAGATAGAGAGAGAGAGAGAGAGAATTGTTGCTTTTGCACATGTGCCCCTTCAATGTGTGGATACAGTAAGGGGTTTAAATGGAAGGATTGATAGTTCAACGCTGAATCAGATCATGTTTTTTTGTTCACAAATTCAAGATACTGAACAGTAAATTCAATAGTCCTTCAGCCCTACAGCATTTCTCCCCATTTCATTTCTTTCACCTCCTCCTCCTTGCCTCTTGTTTTTTCTTTGTCCTCTCGAGCATTAGTATTCTAGTGGTATGTATTGTGTACAATAGGATACGCTGTGGAAGGTCTGATAACCGACAACAATCCCAGCATCATTTGTGAACTGTCTCACTGCTGTCACACGCTCTTAGCGAGACAGAGCACAGGAGGTAGAGAACAATTGTTGGGGAGAGTTAGTGCATTTCTTTGTCAATGACACAGGACAAAACCAGGGAGTGGGAGGGGGAAAAGAGAGAGGAGATGGATAGAGATTAGATGAAAACTTTATTGCTCCCAGTTATCTGAAACAAAGAAGCTGAAAAAAGGCATTGCTCTCGCCAGGATAACTTTAACTCACGGATTTACATTTAGCCTCAGGTACTGCATGTGATACAAACAAGGTTTCCCCTTGCTTTTAGAGACTGTTAACAATACGAGAGAGGAGAATTTTACAAAGGAAGTAGCCCAAGGAAATACACAAGGAAAAAGGTCTCACCAGTTTACATGCTGTATTATGGTCTTACAGTTTTTTGGCTGCTTTTTGTATTTGAGAATATTCAACCAATTCCACTACAATCACTATCGCTATTTTGTAATATATTGATTTTGCCCAAACAGGCAGAGCCTATGAAGAGGGCTCCAGCCAAACCCCAGCAATTGTGTACATAGCCTCAGTTTCCACCTTTTCTTCATTGTGATTGGTCAGCTTACAAAACACTCTGTGCCTTTGACTCATTTGGAGAAGTTGCACATGCCTTTCAGATTTTTATTTGTCACACATTACCTCATGTCTGGCTCCTACATAAACAAGGGTTAATTTGTAAAAACAGTAAATGTATGTGTCTTTTCAGGCCTGCCGCTATGGCCACGTGCAACATCTGGAACATCTGCTGTTCTACGGATCTGACATGAGCGCCCAGAATGCATCCGGAAACACCGCCCTGCATGTGTGTGCTCTCTACAACCAGGTAACAGTTATCGAAATAATGTATTACAGCACGCATGCTTGTGCATTACATGATTTACATTTAGTGCTAATGTTCAGTGCCAACATAGGAGGAAGTGTCATATTTCCGTAGCAAGGTGACAAGCTGGAGGTCGGGAGGGTAAATGGCTGTGCTGCATTTACCTTCTCAAACATTATCACTGAAGTTGTTCTGCACAATCACAGTCTCAGTGTTCTGTTTGGCAAGTAGATCGGTGTGGTTGGTGTGTCTGTATATTTGAACTGTAGCATTTATGTGTGGGCATTATATAAGTATGTAAGTGTGTAAGCTTTTGTCTGTTTGCTTGTCCTCCAAGAGTTGTAGGAGGTAGTCACCGTGCTGCAGCCTTGAACCTAGTGGGGCTTCAGTGTCTTGCTCAAGGACACTTATGCAATGCAGAGACTTGCTGTTACTGTATAGGGTCTGATGATTTGCAGGATAGTCTTCACACTGCGGTTCAGCTCTTTTTGTGTGTGCATGTACATGCACACTTGCGTGTACTTGAGTAGCAGTCTGAAAAAGGAGGTTTCCTTTATCTGGTCATTTCCTCCACTGTATTTGTTGCCTGTTGTGATAATGGACTGGGGGACACGGGACAGTACATTACAGTGTCATTGTTGAGCTGTCCGCATAAAGACCAATCATCAGCTTCAATTCTTTGCACTACAGTGACAACCTCAATCTCTCATTCATAAGAACTGAGGTTCCTACCTTGGTCTATTTCTAGGAATTTTCTTGTTGCTCTGCGTGTCTAATAGGATAAGGATGGCATTGTTCTGTATTTTTCTTTATTTAGTCTGATTATACTTTCCCACTTCCCCACCCTGTCTGCCCATTTGCTCATATTGAAAATGACAGTCTCAAAGAAAAAAAGTGGGATATAGTTTTATTTTTACAATGGAAAGAAATTTGACATTTGGTCACTTTTTAGCAAATATTAATGTAACAGTAGTAAGGACTGCATAGAGTATTTACAGAAGCCGAAGGGTTTTATGTAATCTTCATCGTAATGAATGTTACCCAGTGCAACAGTGCGCATCATTGATGTGTTTTTAACCATTTTTGGGAAGACAAATCTCTATGGCACAAAGGGAAATGTTATATATCAGGCTTTACTTCAGTGTCACACTGTACAGGACACATTCAGGTTCAGTTTGGTCTTGTTTTTGGAAATTGTTGGCATTGCCAGGCAAGTAATTTTCTGTAATATCGACAAAAAACACCATCAACTTGTTTTCTAGTCTGTTCTAGTCTTATTCTAGTAGAAATACCTTCTAACCTTTGCAGTCCCCAAGCTAATATTTACTGCATAATGATAACATGATTTTAGGGTCCTATGAGGTTGTGATAACAGAAAAGAAATATATGTGCAGTTTATTTTTACTTTGTTTACTTTGAATGAATGTGTTCTATATAAGAAGGGCTATAGGAGGACATTGGGAGGTGAGGGAAGTGAAAAACCAGCTTACTCCTGGGAAAACCGTGAGTGTTGTTAGGTACAGTATGCCCATGTGCTGCATAGTCTTGTTTGGTTAGACGCTGCTCAAAGAGAAACATGTAACTGGAAGAGGCTTTTCTGCTGCTTCGTTGGGAAATACAGAGTAGTGCTCAGGTCATGAACATTAAATGAGCACTTTACTCCTCTCCCTCTTTCGCATACAAACAAGTGAAAAGTGTGTGTATGTGTGTGTGTTTGTGTGTTTGCATGTTGTAATTTTAACTGTGTACTTGCCTAATTCCAGTCATGAGGAATGACCTGCTTCAGCTGTGTTGGAACACCATAGTCTCAGGAGAGAGAGTGAGAGATAGAGAGATAGAGTGTGTGTGCGTGTGTGTTTGGGAAGCACAACATCAATACTAAATACAAGCTGTTTGTAACACGTCCACGTGACTGAAGTCATTAGTTGTTCCACTTCTCAGTGGAACGTGGGCGAAGGGGTTGTGTGTGTCTGTGGAGCAAGAGGGGATATAATCAAAGAGAGAACGGATGAATCTTAAATTTACAGTCATAACTTTTGGAAAGTCAACACTCTGGTAATGGACCTCGCTCCAACTCTTGTGTGCTACCGCTGCTTAGGACGGCTGTTACCCTGCCAGTGGAGGCCGAACACCACGTTGAGCTGATTGATCCCAGAAACAGTGCTTCTTAGCAGGGTTCCAACAGGCTCGAAAACAGGCCTGGCTCAGCTGATTATGTACAATCACAGAAAGAAAGGGGCCGCTAGAATTGAACAGTAAACGAGTAATCCAGTGGCAAAGATCGATAGATCCACATGGAGAGCGAAAAGAGAGAGTGTCAGAAAGGCGGACAGATTGATGAATTCTGGAGAGATTAGATGAATGACAAGATAACATAATAAGCAACAGAATAAGTTCGATTAATGGCCTGAAAGTCCCATTCCCAGGATCTGGCTGACCATTAACATTTATGTAGTGGGCTTCTATCTTGGCAGACGTGGCCATCAGCAGTGAATGAAGGCAAGGCAGGGGTCTTTTTCCTGCAAGACAGATCCATTGGAGGTGGTTGGATGAATGATTGAGGAAGCATGCAGTAGGTAATGGCAAGTGGGGACAACACTGATGAGTGAAATTAAAGAGAGGTGGCGCATAAACTGTCCAAACCAGTCGGACCAATGAAACGCTGTAATAAACTGATTAGAAGTATCACTGTTTTTTATGACACAGTATTTGTAGTATTTATACTGTAGTGTCGTGTTTATTACCGTGTATAACTACTTGCTATACACAATAATGAGGAGGAATTCATCTCTTACGTAGTGTTTCAGCCTTAAATCAAGCATCTTATGTGCTTTAGATGTTAGTCACAATCCAAAGCAAAAACAAGTTCCACATTCAGTGGAGGATGCAAGATCTGTTCCTTCAATTTTAATGAGAGAAGGAATCCTCAAATGTATAAACACGACTGTGAGAGGAACTATCTGTCACACTTTTCTACACATGACCGCCCCTCATCATTACGGGGGGCCAGTTCCTATGTAGCCTAAAGTAATCACATTTAGCATATAGGCGCAGGCAATATGTTGAACATGCTTGATTCCACTTCTGTTGCTCTCTCCCTCTCACAGACACAAAAAGAAAGAAAAAAACTCATACATAAGTCACACACACTCGTCGCCCATCCAGACCACTGTACTGGGAGAGTGTGTGTGACATGTATATTATATTGTATATATAACTTGTTGACATGCAGAATGGTTTGTGAGAGCTTGGACCTCTGCCTCTGTGGTTCTCACACTATGCTATTTTTTTATTTTTAAATTTTTTGAATAATGTATTGTCAAAAATATCATGCACAAAAAGTGCACTTTAGTTTATGTATGATCTGAAATGTCTTTCTCAGTGTTTCTTGGTGAATGCGCTTTTTTGAGCTCTGTTTTTGTTAAGGGTCTTTGTTGAGATAGAGCTTTACAGTATGTAGCCCATTTCATTTAAAATGCATGTTTAAAAAACCAACATAGAGTGTCTTAGTAAGGTGTTGGGTGTCACCAGAACAGCTTCACTGCTCCTTGGAGTTGATTTTACAAATCTCTGAATTCTACTAGAGGGATGGAACACAATTCTTTCAAAAGTTATTCCCTCATTCGGTGTTTTGATGATGGTGGATGTCGCCCAAAAGGTGTAAAATTTAGTTCTGGCCACTGTAAAGGCCATACCATATGATTCACATGATTTCATACTGATCGACCATTCAGTGACCCTTCATATCCTATGGATAGGGCTGTCAACGTGTCTCTCCTATCTGTCTGTCTGTATTTCCAATAGAAAATACTAATGCTGCAGGGACTAACAGAGTCATCATACCAGTGTGATTGCATGCATCAAAGGGTTAAATTGATCATTTATGAAGCGCTTTAGAGGACATTTAAAAATAATGAGGTATATATTGTGAATGGCGATAGCCTACAATATTGCAATATTATTTATAGGCGTTATCATCCAACCCTACTAGCAAATGAAAGTGAGGACTCCTGGAATGGTTTCCTTAATGACTTCCTATAGGAATCCTTGGAGAGAAGAGCAAGACAGATGGCCCACACTGTAATTGGCCTCCATGTGTGCATGTCTGTGTATACTATGTGTCTGTGCAAATGAATATGGAAAGTCATTAAATAGCAAAAACTCAGCAGTTGAGGTTCTCAAACCTTCATTCATTTGATTATTTAAAAAGGCAATATATTTGCATCAATACAGGACAGACACAACAAGGTTAACATACATAGAAATTCGAGTGTGCCACATGGGTTCTCACAGTGCGAAATGTCTCATTTAAGTAACAAATATTGATGTGGTTACTTTTTCTATTCTTTTTCCTTGTAACATGTTGACTGTTACTCTTCTACATTTATGTAACAACCCTCTCCAACATCTGTGTATTCTTCATGATTCCTTTCTTCAAAACGCATACATTATGTTAGCTTCTCACATTTTGTTTTAAATTACTTTGACAGTGGTGATCATTGTGACTCTTTACACTTAAAAGTGTGTGTACGTTTGTGTTTTTATAACTTTGTGTGTATGTACGCACGTGGCTGTGCATGAAACTGCATAATGTATGGGTGATTAGAAATTAGCTAAGCTAACAGCCGTAGGCGTTCATCTATATGGGTTTTTAGCTGTTTTAGACCCTTAATGGTTGTAAAGGCTATTAGCAGCAAGAGTAATCATGCATTATTCATAACACCTGCTACATTTACAAATACCCCCATGTCTTCACCATCTATGTTTACATGAGGTTTACAGGTTTATGCAGGATTTCTGTGTTCCAGTTGACACTATAGTCATTATACACCCTGCTCAGGTCAGGGCAGTCAGACAGTGACCACATAGCTGCCATCTATGTGTTTTACCAGAGCAGGGTGCTCCACTGCATTAGTGTCAGCTTAATACAGTTATATATGTGGGGGCCATCAGGTATACCCAGCTTGATGAGTAAAACCACATGGACGTTATTAACTGAACCACATGTTCAGTCGATCTGTGCATGTGTGTCCCTGAATGTGTGACTCAATGTTGACGGGAGACACTAGAGTCATTGTGCTGATTGTAGAGCAAGGCTAGTTGTGTTAATTCTGCTCCGTGTTAAATTACATATCGACCCTCAGCCAGCCAGTACATGGACACATAACCCTCTCTCTCAATCTATGATTGGGCTTTTTTTGCCAGAGGCGCCTGTGCTCATTTACACATAATATATATGGTGATATTCTGAGACACGAGACTGAATGTATAGTTGTGAACTAATGCAGATGTCTGTTTTAGTTGTGATGTGTTTATTCTAACAACTCATTGTAGCCTCTGTTTTTATACACATATAGTTTTTTTTTAGTTATAAGTTAGCCATTGCTTTGCTGACAGAATATACATTGAATACCTTTTATAATAACCATTGTCTTACTACACTCACTTGCACACTTTCATGGCATGTTTGGGCATGTTTGTAAAGACTGTCCATCTCTATGTTTTTCATTGATTCTTTTTACTGCTCCTTCCTGGTGTTTACTGTCATTAAAATATGTATCTCTGTAGAAACAAGGGCTGGATAGTATGAGCAAAAATTTTTTATGGGGATATAAATTGAAGCTAGGAGAGTAAGAATGTATATCGGAATGTATTTTTAACCACAAGGTTACTTGGATGCAGAACAAAACTCTCAGAAAGTTCAATCAAAGTTACATAAGAGTTATACCTTACAGTGGATGTGCTGCCACAGTTGCAATGTTGAAATGTATTGTGTTCAAAGTTAAGAGATTATTTTTGCAGAGCAGATGGTGTGTATGTATCTGTGTGTTCTGTGCTCTCGGCTACACTGCATCACTGCATCTCTTACCATAAAGACAGCGACTAGTAGTCAGTGACTCAAGCAAACATGTCTGTGTTGTGATTTTTAAAAGCGTGCACCTCATGGAACTGGCTTGCCACAAATTCATGTTTAGCTTGGCTACTCATTTTCCACAAGAGGGAGATGTTAGCTGCTAGGTAACTTTTCTTCGCATGCATCATTAGTGAAGACATCAGTTTGTATCAGTAGCACAAATGTACGTATATATTCACGATGCACTTAAATATTTGCTTGAATTATTTTGTATATTTGCATATAATTCTGCATCTTCATTTTGATAGTATCGTGTAGGAGAATGGGGATTACATAAAAATAAATATTTTTCTAATTTCTTCAGTCTAATCATAGCAATGCAAAGGCAGTCAGTAGTCACTTCTAGTAGAACATTGCTGTTAAAAACAGAGTATCCATGCTTGAATAAGGATTTCCTTTCAGTGACTCATCGTGAAATATCAAATTAATCCTCTGAACCTTCATCCGTGTTGTTTTACCCTGCCACTGGAGCTTTATCTGTCGGAGTCATTCTCAAACAAACGTCATACTCCCAGGCGCGTTTCTTTTGGAGGTGATCAAAGAGGTTGCTTATAATGCTGCCTCTGGCAACAACTGTCGCACTGCTCAGCCTGCTAATTGTAATCCACTTGACCAAACCACGATAGTATATACATATATATATATATATATATATATATATATATAAATATATATAAATGGTCTGTCAGTGATACTACCATTAATAGCTGCACTGGTTAAGTAAGTTGATTTGATACTTTGGGGGACTTTATCTGTTGTGACCTTTAATATCTCATCTATACTGATGCAGCATAGCTAAATCCATTTCATGGCACATGGCTGATACTTTGTAAACCACCCACCTCTAATAGAGAGACCAATTAGAACCTTGGAAATGGCACCCTCGGGACTTCCATACATCATTGTGTGTGTTTGTGTGTGTGTGTGTGTCCATGCATTTGTTTGTGTGTATATGTTGTTGCATACCGTGAAATCAAATACAATGACATTTAAAACTCCTAGCCAAACACATAAATCTCTGTGTTGTCATTCAGGATAGCTGTGCACGAGTTCTCCTGTTCCGGGGGGCCAATAAAGAGATAAAGAACTACAACAGCCAGACCGCCTTTCAGGTATGTATGGTATCCAAGAATCACTGTGTGTTAGATTGTGTATTATCATACCTTTCATCTTTGAGATGTCAGAGCTGAATGGATTGAATGACTAGCCCTTGGCCTAATGCTCCTACATTGAATATGTTGATTGCTATTAAAAACTTCAGCAGAATAACAGCTCTGAGTTGTGGCCTGTGTCTGAATTCCAGCCCTTCTGATTGATGAAGTCCGTGGGAAATTGACAGATTTCCCATGCAGATCTAAGTTAATTTGTTTATGTGGTCCATACAGCGCCCAGAACACTTCCACACACACAGATTTTACACATCCTCTCCCACAAAGCGCTAAATGTGTAAAATATTTATTACGAGAGAGAGAGAGAGAAAAAAAAGCAAAATTTATAGTTTTTACATTCACTTATTTCTATGAGTTGTTTGTTCTTAATAACATTTTTTGTGTTTCCTTGCTTGTACTCCTGTCTTCTCCCCACCTCCAGGTGGCTATTATCGCAGGAAACTTTGATCTGGCTGAAATCATAAAGGTCCACAAAACATCAGATGTTGGTAAGTTGATACCAGTGGTAGTATATCACCAGGCTCCCTCAGTGTTTCATTGGTTTAAATGTGAATGTGGTGTCAGGGAGACATCAGATTGAAGAATGGCCGGGCATAGACAGTGGAGAAGTTCAAGGACAGTGATTACAGGTTGAATATAGAGGTGTGGGGGAATGGAGATGGAAATGTGAGGGATGTGGGGAACATTTCAGGTGTTTTATTGGATCCCTATTGAGTAGAGCAGTTTCTCTGTGACATGAACATACAGGAAAACTCTGCCATCTAGTGTTAACAGGATGTAATACCCTTCTTTTTAGATGGTGAAATAATGTTTTATTCTGTAGTATTTTATTCCTTTTAACTATAAACAGGTTAAAAAGGGGAATCACATATAATTTGTGGAATGCATGGTTCACTCATTCTAAATTTTACCACTCCATACTTCACACAGCCAATGTGCGGCTAATGTGTGTGTGAACCTAAACACTCATAGTTAATTATTTTTGCACACTGACATTTTTCATGATAAGAATATTTAATTAACAGCTACAATAAAAATCCATTTTTTTCATTATCAATGACCTTAAACAGTTTTTCCTATTCTGTTTTCGGTTCTTAATTCTTCAGTGGTCGATATTAAAATATGCAAACTGATAAGACTGATAAAGCACTACCTTGGTTTAAGTCTAAAATTTTGCTGCAGAACCATCAGTACCAGATCCAATGGTCATACGATGCTTTGTGTAAAAGTCTGCATATAGTTTATATCTGCATAAAGACATTACAAATAGAAATCACAGCCTACTGTCAGACTGGTGTGAGCTGGAAACAAGCTTTAACAAGCACATTTCATTGACCTTGAGATCTGTACAGTTGCATTATTTCCCCATCCCAGAATTCTGTTCATTATGCTTTCTGCAGTTGCTTCATATGATATGGTGAGTCTGTAAAGAGGTGCCATAGACCTGCATATATCTTTCTCCTCTCAGTGCCTTTCAGGGAGACCCCCTCTTACACCAACCGTCGACGTGTGATGCCTGGTCCCTTGCCCTCGCCACGTTCATTGCTCCGCTCTGCGAGTGACAACAATCTGAACGGGGACCATGATCACATCCACAGTCAGGCCCCCCGAGAAATTCGCGGCCGTCAGGGTCACTCTCCTGTCCCCTCACTGCGCAGTCTACCAGCTCTTGGGCAGCAACACAGCAGCCTTGGAGAGGTGAGGTGGAGCCACTGAATTTCAATCAGTGTGTGCACATTTAAGCATGAAGCTGTGAGCAGAGGAAACTACTGTTGGAAAAAAAAAAGGAGGAAAATAATTTGACTTCCGATTGATATCACCCCTTTGTATTGTATTTGGTCCATATGTTACATAGAGACGACTGAAATGGTATACACAATACATATGATACTTGTCCCTTCCTCTGCTCTATGTCAGAGCCGTCACGGTGAGATCCCTGACAGCAGTCTCCAGAGTACCGGCAGCTCCAGATCCTCTCATTCCCGCTCGCCTTCACTACATCACATGCATGATGACGACAAGCCGATTCCCAGGAGGTCCCACAGCCATGGCTACCCCCATGGACACGGCCCTCGTGGAAGACTCAGGTCTGTAAGATTTGCTTTGACCTCAGCTCAACGTCATATGTTATTTCTAGTGATTATTCAACTTAATAAAGTTTTATAGAGAGCTTCATAAATAAGCAAATTGTCTCCCTCCTGCTCCTAACTCATGTCTCACACCAGCTAGTCTCAGCAGTTAGTCGTTTTTATTAGATAGTCTGTGATTGGCCTCGTGATTACACACATACTTCGATATTTAAACCTAATTTTAAAAAGCAAAAAAAGCCCCATGTGTTATGTTTGAGTCACTTGTTAGTCACCAGGCAGCATTCTGCATCTTAGACCATCTGCTACCGTCTGCCACTGGTGATAAACATGACATAACATCAGTCAGTGCAGAATCTTGTTTATTTATTCATATCAATCCCAGGCACATATGAAAGTCGTTTTCATGTTGAAAATGCACTTGCAACCTGTTCGAAAAAAAGTCACCTATATAAAGCATAAACTGGGAACTGAACATGAAAATGTATGTTTTATGAAAATAAATTGGAATCAGATTTTTAGTGGCAGATTTAAACACTGATCAGTAAGAGGTATTTTATAATTGCATTTGGTGGAGCTGTTGTGACCCGTGCTCTTGTCAGGGTTTGAGTGCAATGATCAGTGCCAAGGTTACTATAAGAAGCTATGCAGAAATGCAGGATTTGCCCTGCTAGCAGGACAGAGGGCAGATAACATGCTTCAAATCTGTGTGTCTGTTTGTATGTGTTTTGACGTGTATGTATGCCCACATGCACACAGCTGTGTGCATGGGTGCCTTCACAGTTCAGAGATAGACAGATGGAAAGGGGCTAATAATGATCACCATGGGGACTAATTGGAGACTGCCAAGCTGTGAGTGTGTGTGTGTGTGTGTGTGTGTGTGTGTGTGTGTGTGTGTGTGTGTGTGTGTGTGTGTGTGTGTGTCAGTTTGTGTAAGAGAGATTGAGAGACAGTGGATACATTCTGAAATTAGAGCTATGAGCAATGTCATTGGATGGGCCACTCAGTTCAAAACAGCTTGTCAGTCGATTGATACATAAATCCACAGATGTAGTTGTGCTGCTGGGTGCTGGAACAAATCTCCTCACTTGTACACTGAACCATTAGAGGAACTGCACAGTAAACTAGGGCCCTGATCACATCTTGAAGCAAAAGATTGAAGTGGTTTAGTGACACTTGGTTTGTTATGCTTTTTATTATGATCATATGTCAGAGCAAGATCACCTACGTACGGCACACATCTAATGTGATTCCGCAGTGTGTGGATGCCTCCCTCTCTGTGTGTATGTGTGAAACAGTCTGACGGGGGAATTGCATTAGAGACACAACGCCAGCCGTACTCCCCTCTCCTCTAATACTCTCCTGTCACTTTACTCTATCCATCAAAGACTCTCTCTCTCTCTCTTTCTCTCTCTCTCTCTCTCTCTCTCTCTCTCTCTCTCTCTCTGTCTCTCTTGCTCTCAGTTTCTACCTTTCATTCTGTCCTTCACAAACACACACACACTCATAAACACGTACACACAGAGCCATTAATTTAAGGTTTGCCGCCAGAGAGCAGTCAACATCCTTTATTACATCATGTAACTTGGACATATCACACAGGATAGAAACTAAAGCTGTGAAGTGTTCAATCTGAAATTGAATTATATGAAGTGAATTTGGTTCATTAATAAATTCAGACTGCAGTGTTAAACCGCCCTCCTCTCTGTCATGTGTGCCTTGACAGTAAGTGCATCTTCCTCTGCCACATCTGGCATTACATTCGCATGAATGCTCACTGACAGAGATACCTGTTATGTTCTTATTTTGTACAAGGTCGATTAGAGTGTGAAGAAAGGGAAAAGGATAGAGGACAGCAGGTTTAGTATGTCCACTGTGTCCTGGCCTAAATGGCCTTCTGTACACAGGGAGTTGAGACCTTGTTCCTCTGTGCGCATTACCCTTACACCAAGTATTAAAGTGAGGTGAATGTATAAAAAGCCCAAAATGAGCAGCTGGTCTCCATGGCCAGAACCTGCACCCAAGTGAGACTGATGCTGTCCTTGAATATTTTCTCTCTAATATTTCTTCCTCCCCTTCTCTGTTTCTCTCTCTGACCTTCTGTTTATGCCCATGGTAACTCTAGAGGCATCATGGGTACCAGGGGAGTGTGAAATTAGCTTGGCCGGTCAACAGCCCGCCCAACGGCAGACTCCAGCAAGTTCCTGTGGAACTCACCATCACTTCCTCCTGCTTGGACGTGTGCTGTACTGTCAGGGTTCAATAGTTTGGCCTGCCTTCAGCAGAAAGTTTAGATGGAGACAATCGAGAGGATACAGATAGGTCAGAGTGGCTTATTAAGACTAAATCAAGACAGAATAACAAAGTTCACCAAGGCAGGTTAAAGCATAGAAGTGTGGGTAATAATCACTTTAACTAATGCAGTTGACAATATAAGACATTACCTTGGGTGAAAATATGATAATATGGCAGAATTTTGTATAGAATGAAGAAAATTCAGAGGTTTATTGGTTATGTAACATGATGTGCAGTCAATGCAAAGTAATGAGTGATCATCGAGAGGACACTATACATCTAAAAACCTAGTCATCAGTCTTGGTTTGGACGAAAAGCTCTCAAGAAGAAGAAGATATCAACTTTTATCTTTTCCATTTCAAGTGTGTCGCTCCTGTTTTAGTTTTTCCTACAACAGTACAGAAACACATTTTACATTTTCAACCAACTTCCTTTGTAGTTGTCATGGTGAAGTGAGTGTTTTGCCAGTTTTTATTAGGTAAAAACCATTATCATATGCCCTCTGACTGGTTAAGATCAGAAATGGACATGTGAGGTTTTTCGAAGAGTCAAATTTACTAAAACATCGGCAGCAGAGGTTCTGTCAAATACCCACCCAGGCCACTGTTTGGAAATAATATTTGAATGTCAGGATACACTCCTGCTGCCCTTTATCTGAAAAGTGTGGGAGGAGACTTGGACACAGGGGACCGAATCCTCGTTTCAAAAGAAGATTCAGTCACACAACATTCTGACTCATGTTGGCATGTAAGATTATTGTGGTAGCTGGAGGTGAGCACGAAGCTGTTATTAACTGCTGTTGTGCTGTTTGATGACCCCTGATGTGATTTATACGGGCAAAAAACCCAAACAAGAGGCGTCATGTTCCCTTCGCCTTTTCATTTTTGTTAGTTGCTGTTCTCCTCACCTCTTTTTACCTTCTATCCTTCCCTCTTTCTTTACATTAGTCACACCAGTGGCTGTTGGTGTGTAGATTATCCATGCTGTCTTAACACAGCCAAAGGGCTGAGGTACACAGAGAAAAAGGAGGACAGGGATAGGGTGGAAGAGAAGCAGGAGATGCAGAGTTGAGCTTCTTCTGCTTCACCTGTGGAGAATTCACATCAAAGGAGGACACAGGGGAGTGGTATTGATCTGTGCAAATCATAATTCTTATCGGAGGGTGATGCTGTGATTCTGATCCATTTGGCTTTTTAGCTTCTGTCTTTGTTTAATACACTGATGTTATCTGCACAGGTCTGGCCACACACAATAAATCAACAGTACAGTCATGTCATGAAGAAGAGAAGCCTTTACAAGGACTTACAATATGTAAAACTGATTGTAAGTCTTGATCAAAATCAGAATCCATCAAACAGCGTGGATGTGGTTTAATAAATAGTGCAGCCACCTCACCACCAAACATGGTGAAGGCCAGTAACTGCAGGCAAAGAACTGTAACATGGCAGTACCGCAGGTGCCTTATCTATTCAGCATCTTCTGCCACTCATTCTGGTCCAGGTCATGGTAGCAGTCTGATAACCATGTTAGGCCCGATGTCCTTCTTTCCACTCATATCCTCCAGCTCTTCCTGGGGGATTCCAAGGCATTCCCAGGCCAGATTTGATACGTAATCCCTCCAGCAGGTTCTGGGTTTTGCTCTGGGGTTTCCTCCAGTTTGATGTGCCCATGAAGTTTTGCTCTGAGTGCCTTCTGCATATCTAAACCCTTCACCTCATCCCTGAGGGTTAGCCCAGAAACCTTGCGAAAGAAGCTAATTTTGCCGTCTTGTATCCATGATCTCCGTCTTTGTCAGTCCCCAGAGCTCATGGCCATAGGTGAAGATTGGAGCGTTTATCAACTGAGGGCCTGACCCTCAGGGTTAGTTCCCTTTTACTACGACAGTCTACTACCTACACCACTGCAGGTGCCAAATGGGTAGACCTGTCAATCTGCCATGCTTACTTACCCACACTTGTGAACAAGACCACAAGATATTTAAATTCTGTAATTTCAATTGGGAGTGAATTGTTTGACTCTCTTACAGCTACATTCAGTGAAGGATGTTCTCAGGGCACGGCCCTGTCTCCCCATATTCCCTCCACACACCCACAACACACCCTGAAAAACTGTTAGCCAGATGAGCTAAGTGGTTTGTTTATCTGAGCCTCCTCCCCTTTCTCAGATCGAGGTAAAGTTTAGAGTTATGTTCTGATCACAGCAATTGCCCCTCTCTTCTAATTTCGCTTAATGGTGAAGTCTCTGTGAATCATAAGCTTTCTGTGTACAAACAGATTGCTGTTCAAGACCTCGAAACGTTCTGTTCAATGAGCAGATACCGCATTCTAGTTTCTCCTTGATAGCCATAAACACTCCCACATTGGGCAATCATTCAAGTGCAGCAAAGCAAGGACAGACTGATGATCATTAGGATGCAAAGTGTGACGCTGATTATGACTGAGTTTATAATGGGCTCATCTCACCTTAGGGAGCTGGGCTATTTGAGGAAAAAGCCATTTACCTGAGACAGCAAGGCAGTCATGTGAGGAAAGGCTACACTGAAGCTGCTTAGTTTGATAGCATCTGTGAAAATGGCATTTAATGGCATTTGCAGTTGCATCTTCAGAGTTATGTAGGCAGTTCATAGATTTTGACATCCAAACTGAAGCAGCGAGATTAATTATTGAGCTGTTCAAATGTTAACCTGTCTGGCTCATTGATCCTAATCAAGTATCTGATCGCTGGCATGCCCAAATTATTGGCTCTAAGACTTCTGATAAGGGCCACTTACCTGGAATAATCTAAATTTTGATCCAGTCTTGAAAACACAGATGAAGAGGTCAAAAGGCACATAACAAATAAGACGCAAGCGTTTGCTCGTGATTTGGCACAAAATTCACTTGTTTACTTTGTGCAACTAATTTTTGTGTCTTGTTTTATCTGATATCCCTTTATTTATATGAAAATAAAACATGGGAGAGATGACTGAAATGTGTGAGATGACATTAGCCAATCAACCATGTAATTTAAGGCAAAGTATTTATGACAGATTGACTGCTTCAGTGTTGGCGACAGCAAGGGCTATGAGGCATTTTCGGGTTTGCCATCCGTCTGCTGGTCCATCTCGATTTTCTGAACGCAGTATTTCAGTAAAGCCTTGAGGGAATTCATTCAAATTGGGTACAAACAATCAGCTGTACTCAAGGGTGAACTGATAAGATTTTGTAAGGCAAAGGTCAAAGTTCAAGGTCACAGTGACCTCGCCTGTCTTGTGAGTGCAGTTAATTAGGAACGCCCAGAGAGAATTTCATTATGTCTGGCACAAACATTCACTTGGACTCGAGGATGAACTGGTTACAATTTGGTGGTGAAAGGTTGATGTCACTGTGACATCATAATGTTCTGTAAAAATTCCTTTGGCCATTATTTAATGCTGTAACTCAAGAAGGGGAGATTGTGACCATATTTCTTGCAACTTGGCTGGTTGGCGGAGTTATACAGCCGCGAGGCGGTAATTCTAGCCTTTCCTTTTATTGACAGTTGCCATCGTTACAGAGGCATGGCTGGTGTCCTAGGAAACGATGGAGTTTTTGTAATAGACTGCATTAGAACTTTGTGTATATGTGTGTACTTGTGTGTGCATGTAATGGATCCTACAACTGTATCCTGTAAAAGACACTCTTAATGAAGCACAGTGAAAGAGACGAGAAAAAAAAAAGCTTTTGTGTCGAAAATGCAGCATGATTTTGCATACGGTGAATCATATCATCATGCAATCTAAAGCCACACAATACACATTAGATGTCTAAATCATTTGTTACTCATGGGAAAAACACAAACCCCATTCGGAAATAAAATTGATATAATGATCTATTCATACATCCAGGATCCAAAAGTAACACGTGAACAACAAAACAAAATAGGTATGAAACCTTTTCAAATATATTCAGACATACACCTGGAAAAACACTGAGTATTTGTCATGTCCCACTTGAAAAATTAGAAATTAAAAATCCTTTAAAAGTTTTATAAAGCCTCCTGGTCAATACTACAATAAAGAGGGGTCTGCTCTTTGTTCTCATTCGGTTTAATTTGGAAGTGACTGCACACAGGTTTCTGCTTGACTCTTCTGGTGGTCTGTTAAACTGTGGTACAGCCAGAGAGGATATGAAATCATGTAGAAGTGAAATCGAAGATAGTACCAAAAGAAACTCATGGGCTCACCATAATAGTAATGTTTGCCTAATGCCTTTTCAGAGGCATGGAAATGCATTAAACATAAAACATTAAGATGACATTAAAATAGCATTTTAAAACAATTAAAACTAATTAAAATAATAAAAAATATTTGAATAAGTCATAAAAATGTATTTTCTAGTGAGAAATAGTAAAATCTTAAATTGTTGGAATGTTAAATTGCAGTTGACAATTATGGCTTCATCCCGTAAAACCCCACCCTTCTGTCTGACACATAGATAACATGTGTCAACGTGACCATCATCAGCTTGGCTTCAGGGAGCTGCTGGGGTCAGGCTTTGTGCATAACTTCACAGTGGGTGTATGGGGTGGCAAAGGTGTGTGGGTGGAGGAGACAGATCTGAGTCATTGAAATAGATATCCTTAAGAGATCTAATTTTTTGGCTGTCTGTGTCACTTTGACATAGCCTCATCTCCTTACTTCTCCAACCCTCCATCCCCACCGCTTTGTGTGCTGCTGATGTTCAGTGCCGGGGCTCAGACATTAACATGCGGCAGCCATCCCGGCCCCTCAGTCCCTGTGGTAATTGGAAAGCCATCAGCAAGCCGTTGTTTCGATGAAGAGGGGGACAGAGAAAGAGAGACTGGGTGAGGTGAGGAGAGCAAGAAAAGCAATAGAGAGTTGGGGGGAGAGAGAGACAAACAAGGCTTAAAATGAGGAAGGGGGAGACAGAAGGATGGAGAAAGAAGGGGAAAGGGCATGGGAAGCTGGAATCAGGTGAATGAAAGAATGAAGGCTATGAAGTGACTGATACAATGTGCTGGGGGAGGAATGGCAGGAGACTGAAAGAGGTAGATAGACAGGTGTTTAGAGATTTCAGGTCACTTGTTACAATAAATGAACAGGGAATTTGTCTATATCTGTAATACACATAAAACCACTCTCAAGCAAATCCCAGATCAGATAAACATGATGATCACATATATATATATATATATATATATATATATATATATATACATATTGTGTTTTTTGATTTTGCTTGAAAGAAAGCTTTGACAATACAAGCAGCAGAATGATGCTGAATGCAACTTACACAGCGGTGGCAATGTAGTGATGAATGAAGACTAGGCGGAGCTCTGCTGCTACTGTATTAGAATTCACCACCAGAGAGAGAGAGAAGGAGAGAGAGAGAGAGTGAAGATGCAATGCGAAGAAATGTTAAAAAGGAGAGGGACAAGAAGGTGAAATGGAAGCAAGAGAATGAAAGAGAGAAGGAGGGAATTCAAGGCAAAGGGAAAGAGGGAGGAGCGACAATTAAACCAAATGGGCTGGAGCTTTTTGCCCCCCGCCCCACTGCACACCAGCATGCACACTCACACACACAGATACGCACATACACATACTCTCACAGCCTGCCTCAGGGAGCCATGGTGCATGCATGCTCGCAGGCAGACAGGCAGGGGGAGATCAATCGTGCTATGGGTCTAGTGTGTGTATGTGTATGTCAGCGATGTGTTAGCAACATGCTGGTAGTGGCGTATGCCATGCTAGCGGAGGTGCAATGTTAGCGGGAGTGGGGGGGGCTGTCTGTGTATGTGCTTGTGCGCACGGCTAGAATGCACATAGAGGGCTTGTGGTGTGTGAGTGTGAGCGAGCCGTCAAAGGGGAGGGGAGCCACGGAGCGCAGCAGCAGCAGCAGCAGCATTGCCAGAGTGTGTGTGAGCGAGTGTGTGTGTGTGAGGGGTGGAGGGGAGAGGAAAGGCAGACGCGGCGGGACTCCCGGGAGAAGGAGCGGGAGTTGGGGAGCAGACCCAGCCTCTCTCCTCCACAGCAGGAGAACCAGGACCCAAGGACGAGGCAGGATTTGTAGCCCAGCCTGGAGCAGCTGGAACTGGTGTGACATGGGGGATCTCTGTCCATCTCTGGTGGGGGTTACTGCTGGAGCCCCAACTCAGGATGTGTTTGACTAAGAGGGGCTTACAGACGGATCTGAGAGACCCACACAGAGAAGAAAACAGTGCAGTCCCTCTTACCGTTAATTATTTCTGCTTCTACCTCGGTTTGGATGCAGGGGAGAGGGGAGAGATAGAAGAGAGAGAGGGTAAAAGGGAGCAAGAAGGATATTGTCTGTGCTATTAAGGAAGGAAGAGAGGGAATAAGAAGAGGGGGGGTGGTTGGGAGGAGTGTACTCTCCTCTCATGACTCTCCCATGGAACACTGATTGTTGACTGTTGATCGGCAGGCACCGGGACTTGTTTATGAATCCCTCCCTGGCCACCATAACAACCAGGGGGAGCCACCAGGTTGCTGTCCCGCTGACGACCATGTCGGTGACCACAGGCTTCAGCTACCAGCTCCCTGGAATCACCACAGTAACATATGTGTTTGTTTACAGCCCCGGCTCAGTGCAGCGAGACCCAAGCCCCCCTCATCACACCCCTCCAGCGCTGACGGGCCCCCGCGGGCCCAAACGGAAACTGTATAGTGCTGTCCCAGGACGTACCTTCATCGTGGTCAAGCCCTACACACCACAAGGGGAGGGAGAAATCCAACTCAACCGTGGAGAGAGGGTCAAAGGTAGGTTGTCTACTATCATTTGTGGTAGTACAGATCTTATCCCCTCGCTTAACCTACTACTGTATCTACTACTTTGTGACACTTCTGCCTCTATTCTGTATTTCATAGCATGTCAGCAACTCTCTCTCTCATTCCCGCTAGTGATGTTTAAGATCTCCTGTGAAGTCCATGGCTACATGTAGCTTGCATGACCGTCAGCTGAGTTGGGTTCGTTGCAGAATAAAAAAGCAGACATTCCTATGCTCTCATACTTCTCAGATCCGAGGCACACCATTACTTCACTATGTTTTTCGCTGCAAAGCAGTTATGTAATCTCTCAACCTGGAAGTCATTTCAGTGTCGTTTGAGCTTGACATTGTGAATTATCATTTCATTCACTCTGTAAATGTGCTCTTCTCTGCTTTACACAGAGGTGCCGTGGCTTCGCTTTCATGTGTTTGTGTGTGTGCTTTTGTCTCCATCCATGCTTCACTCAAGACTATGACTGTAATGACGTAGAAGGTAAACTCCATAATATTCTTCTCACCCTGTATATCTCCCGTATATCTCAGTATGGCAACCCTACACCTGCAGTGTAGCAGTTAGTTCTTGGCCCTGTTTGAATCCACTTGAAATGTGTTTACAATCTCAGTATAAATCTGTGATTACTTCAAGGAGAGGGCATGCAAATTCAAACAGGTCCTGTGTGCTTTTCGTCATTGGTATGCGTACCACTGTCTTTCCCTCTCTGTGAGAGTGCTTCTCCCCGAACGTACAACTGCTCTACTCCCTCCTCTTATCACCTGTCCACAGACACCCAGCACCACATTGACCCCACACCCTACATCCTGTCACGTCACTTACATCACCATGGATCAAACCCACATTAGCTTAATGGAAACAGTTCCCTCATGTCCTCAGAAAGGCTGGGGAGAGAAGGCGGCCACACTCATGCTGAGACCTCTCATGTTCCATTCAAATCTACAGAAGTACAGGAAGTACAGATCAAGGGTCAATTTAGAATTTCTATTTGGATTTTGTGCAAGCAATCACAACACACACATGCACACACACACACACACACACACACACACACACACGCACACACACACACTCTTATCTCTTACTCCCTCTTTCTCATTCAGTAGCAAACAACACACAAACAGTAGTCTAAACCCACTGACAAGACACCTTCTCTCTGCCTGGTTGGATACTGACATATTCCCACCATTTCCTAGATGTTTTCTGTCTTCCAGCATCTCCGTCCTTACACACCCCTACCAGCAGACCTCCTCCTGTATGTTTTGATGCCTCTTCTTTACAGTACTATGTCTGTTTTATGGAACTGCTGTCATTTCCACAGGAATTACTAAAACAGGCGATAAACAGTTCAGACTTATGCTTTTGCCAAACAAAACTGAATGACACGACATTGTCTGAAACTGTGATGCATACTGATGTTGACACAAATGTTATCAGAAATGTGATGACTCAACAGCAGCCAGTACGCCTCCATCTACTGAATGGATCTGCTGTCACTGGCTTTTCTGTCGGTTCAGCCGAATCCATAACCCTGCCACTAATGTGAACACAGTGTTTTGCCGTTCTTTCATGTTGGCCATGCAGGAAACAAGCGTACGGTCGCATGGCTGCCAGCACCATGGCCCAGCCAAGTAAACCATCTGGCTCTGTTATGCAACACTGACCATCGTAACTATTACTATGTTGCATTCACTATGCTTCTGTAGTCTTGGGATATGAACTGAGAAATACATTACTGATGTCCACTGGTTGGCTGCCTGGGCAGTTCAGATTCTATGTAAAGTATTTGTTGTGGGAACCAAGTTCTGTTTAGTGCATTTTACGTAGCCCTAGGAGGGAGTGACCAGCCCTCCTAGGGCACAGAGAGGCTAGGCTCAAGAAGCCACTTCCTTTAGGGATGGATGACCCTTGGTTTGATACATAATGCATTCCATCTAATCTGCATTCATAAATGGATGAGTTGCTAATAGTAATAGGACTCATTTGCAATGGAGGGCAGGAGGAGGTAAGGCAAGTCAAAGAGAAGGAAAAAGATAGGAGGATTTATTTCTTTATCTTTTCCCATCTCATCCTCCTGATAAAGGAGACAAACAAATCAGAACCATCTGCACCTTCAGGGATGCTGATTAAGGTCAATACTAGTTTACGTGTGTGCGTATGTGAATGTGCATGTATGTGAAGTAAATATAGCATTGTTTGTGCTCTGAAGGTATCTCTGGTACCACTTTTGATTACAAACATGTTGATGTGCCAGTTATAGTCAGTTAATCAGCCTCTTTACCACCCCAACCCCCGAAAACACAACCACACACACACACGCACACACACCTGAGGATACTTACACACTCATCTGTTTCCTCCTGTTAATGTTCTAACACACTTCTTAATCACCAGCGATACCAGAGGAGCATCTTTATGATGAGATCAGACTGGGTAAATCTCACTAAGTCATCTGTCTGTCTGTGTTCGTGAGTGTTTCTGTGTGTGTGTGTGTGTGTGTGTGTGTGTGTGTGTGTGTGTGTGTGTGCCCCTGTGTTTGTGTGTGTGCGCGTGTGTGTGTCTTAGCATCCATGCTTACCCATGTAAGCATCTGTATCTGTTCATTAGCTTGATGTTAGTAGGACCAACCAGTGGCCTGTTGAGGCAGGGAATATTGTATGCTGTACAAGGAGAGTATGTCACACATATCACATGTGTAGCTTAATAAAGACCATTATTTTGTTTTATTGAGAGACGTGCTGTAGCCCCCAGCAGTAGACTGTAGCACATTCCTGGTGAAGTGTGTGTGTAGCTCAGCCTATATGAATGTAAGATTGTTGAAAACATAAAAATTGCACTATATAATGATTTCTTGTTTTTCTACTTTTTGTAGTAAAGGATGACTACCTGGATTCAGAGGGTAAATATAGCAGAACGTTATAGTAATAATTCCTGTAGCACTGTTTTATATAATACCCACAGCTAAACTAGCTGGTTCTCAACCCTATCATGTCACTTTACTAATACATTTGTCTTAACATGAAAGTCTTGATTAGTATTATTTGGTTTTTGCTCACTGCAAGATATGATATGCAAGTTATCATATACAATTTGAATAAAAATGTAATCAGAACAAGCACTTTAAGCAGCCTAATTTTGCATCTGAAGAGTTATTTCAACTTCCAAACCCCATATTAGATAAACTGATGCCACTTCCTCAATTATTTATTGTTTTTTGGCAGTGTACAATAACCAACAAACATTCACAACTCTTGACTTATTTCCTGTTAAGATTCATGTAATTCATGGTGTAGCAGTAACATAGAGTAGTGTAATGTGTAGTTTAGTCTGGTGGGATAGTGCTAGTGTTTTTACTATGGACAACCAATACGTACAGTGCAGAAGTGTTTGTATAATGAAAAAAGTGACATGACCTTTTTCTGTCAGCTGTGTATTAATTCATTTAATGCCTTATAGCTGACAGCCCGTGCAATGATGAGGATTACGCTTATGACATTAGTGATGACGATGATGAACATGAAGGTAAAATGAATATCTGTCTTTTTCATTTTGAAAGAAGGATGACAAAGTCATTAAAACTGCAAAACATTAAGGAGTCACGATTGTTTATTACTCTGCTACCACAAGTA